>NC_079505.1:64020062-64195612 GCF_030052815.1 Hevea brasiliensis
AATTCTCAAGAACTGCACTAATGGAACAAAGGCAAAGTAGAGGGTCAAAACTGAAAAATGGCAATTTCTCTTAGGAGAGTTAGAAATTAAAATGGCAACTATTGCCAACAAATGAGACACTCAAAATGTGGTATGTGGGTGTATTTGGAATCCACATACCTATTAAGCATGAGAAAGTCAATATTTTGACTTGAATAGTGCTATAAATAGTAACCCCAAAATGCAAACTTCAAAGAACATTATTTTAAGCAAATTAAGGTTAGAATTAAGTAGGTGTGAATTTATTTATTGGATTAATTGTGAGATATGATATTGAAATACTGTAAATTGTGTGTTTCAGTTGAAAAGGACGTTGAGAAGCTAAAGGAACATTGAGTCAAGGCCTAGAGGTGACTCAAATCAGGTCTGTACACAATAACTCTCAATTATTGTTTCCACCTTGAAAACTTGATTTATTATGTATTGTAAATGTATTGTGCTAATTATGAATTCTGAGAACTATTGTGTTGCTACTTTGTGAATGAAAATGTGACTTTGGAAATTGAGTGTATTTTGCATGCAATATTTGAATAAATTATTTTGAATTGATTTCCGACTCACACTTAGCATGACAGTACCATATTATTCCTCTTCTATTTATGGGGTTGAGATCAATAATTTTTCCTCCCTCTTTGGCTTACCCGTTAAGGTCGAGATCGGATGAGTACTCATTAGCTAGCTAGCCACCTCCCTCACTGATGTCGATTAGTGAGGTTGTAGATTGCTTTGTCGAGGTGTACAACACGACATTGATCGAAAATTTTATGTTATGACTTAAGTTGTGTATGAATTAGCAACACTGTGTTTATTAAATTATTCGACAAAATTGTGTTATAAATGTGATTTGAAAATTGTGAAATGTACTTGTGTAATGTTTAAATTATGATTTGACAATGAATGGTTTATGTTCAGATTTTTAAATTTTATTGTGCACCACTGAGTAAATTATACTCAGTGATAGCTTATTTTGCTATTGCACATAAAGGAAAGGAAAAAGCAGCAGAGTGAGCTGCTGAATTGACAAGGACCGCATTGACTTTTTGGTACGGGTATTATTTATACCCTTGTAGTTTATTTTGATGTAAATATCGTAGTGTCATATGTATTAATGTAAATTGAGCAGTTATACAGTAAACTTGTAATAATATTATTTTTGAAATTACTGTCTGTAAATTTAACTTGTGAATATAAATTAACTATTTTAAATGCAATGTTGATGAGTTTATTTAATTGTTTTGAAAATATTGTGAATTGAGAATTTTGAATTGCATTTGTGTTGATTGCGTTGATTAGTGGATTTGAGTTGCAATGGAGGTTGAGATTTGTGAAGTGATTTATTGGAAGTGCTTTTTTATAGGTTTAAAATTTTAGTTTTTCTCAATTACAGATGGCACTCTGCCGAAATTTTTACAAAATTTGATGAAAAATAAAAGTTATCAAAATTTTTACCTAGTCTTTAAAATGAAATTAAAAGTTTTTAATACCTGTTAAAAGTGCTCACCACCTTCAAAAGAAATAAAATTGTTACAAAATCCCTTGTGGTGTATTTAATGGGTTATCGATAGGCAAAGTTCTGTAATTCATTAAGTATACTACGGGATCATGTTATGCTTTACGAAGGGGTAAGGTGTGGCATATTTTAGTGGTATCAGAGCATGGTTTTGAAATGAGTTTTGATTATGATTATGATTATTTCTTTTGATAAGTACAACTGCTCAAGTGTCCTAAATTGATACATATGACATATTTACATAATGAATGTGAACTAACGGAGGTCAATCTCCTTATGTTTGTTATCAGGGAGTAGAAAATTATTGGAATCAGAATGGAAGAAGGAGATCATTACGTGGAACAATCTGTCGAGGTTGAGGCACAAGGGGAAGCCCCAGCACTCCAGAATGTGAGTGGGTCAGCCACTCCAGCTCCTCCTCAAGTATCGCAGTTTCTTGCTTAGTTTGCACAATAAATGGCTGCGTTGTTTCAGCAAATGGCTGGGAAATTGCCTACACCAGCATAGACACAAACCCCTACAACACAATCACAGCCCCTAGCATGATAGTATGAGAAGCTAATGAAATTTGGGGCTATCAAATTCAAAGGAACTGTGGATCCACTGGAAGCAGAACAGTGGTTAGAAAGGATGGAACGGGTGTTCAGGAAGCTACAGTGTGCAGAAGAGCTAAAGTTTGAGTACTCTGTTTCACTTTTGCAAGGGGATGCCTATGAATGGTGGAAGACCATCCCCCACAGCCTGGTGGAACCTCCAGTCCTTACCTTGTCAGACTTCTTGAGGGAGTTTCGACATAAATGGGTCCATGATACTTATGTGGATATGAAATTGTAAGAATTTCTGAGTTTGAAGCAAGGGGACAGAACCATAGTAGAGTATGAGAGAGACTTCTCTCGGTGGAGCCACTATGCTGGAAGCTTAGTTTCCACCCCTAGATATCGGTGTAAGCAGTTTGAGGCCTGGTTAAGGCCTAATTTGAGAATGCAAGTTGTGGGGTTCCGACATCAAAATTTCTCTGAGCTGATCTCATAGGCTTTGGACTTAGAAAGAATTGAAAAGGAAGGATCAGTTAACAAGGGTACACAAGAGAAAGAGAATACTGAAAAGGCCACTGATCAAGCACCTAAAAGTGGTTCTAGGAAGAGAAAGAATTTTAGGGGATCCAGCTCTCGTAAATCTGGCAGAGGCAAATTTTCTGGCCAAAGACCACTCTGATCTAGTCAGCAAACCCAGCAGACACCTAGAGGGGCATTATTAGTCCATCAATGTGAGACTTGTGGCAGAACACATGGTGGGGTATGCTTCAAAGCCGTAAGTGCATGGTTTAACTGTGGAGGGATCAGACATTTTGCAAAAGATTGTACCAGTCCATGCCATTCTGGACCATCTGCCACATCAGAGGGATCAGTTCAAGTCTCTACACCGAGGGGTTCACAGCCAGCTAGCAGAGGCAGAGGTAGAGGTAGGGGTAATACCCCAGGAAGTCAGAGCACAGTAAATCAACCTGAGCAAGCTTCAGCTAGAGTCTATAACATGAGATAATGAGAAGAGGCTGAGACTTCAAACATAGTTGTTGGTACCTTCTCAATCTTTAATCAAAATGTATACGTTTTGTTTGACCACGGGTCTACACACTCATATTTTAGTGCCAGCATTGCTTGCCTTACTGCTGTTACTTGTGTGAAAATGGATTTTGAGGTGTTAGTAACAAGTCTGTTGAGACAAGAGGTTAGGGTAAATAGAATGATAAAGATTGTCCTTTAGTGATCCAAGGACATACTTTTCTGTCCGATCTAATTGAAATGCCCTTCAGAGATTATGATATTATTTTGGGCATGGATTGGTTAGCCAGGCATCACACCATGATTGACTGTAGACTGAAGACAGTCACTTTTGATCTCCCTCAATACGGTGATGTGGTAATACACAGGGAGAGGCAACTATTGCTGTCAAACATCATTTCAGCTGCACTGGCCAGAAAAATGATCAGAAAGGGGTGTGAAGCATACTTGGCACATGTGGTAGACACCCAAGTGGGGAGTCTAGCAATAAGGGACATCCCTACCATATGTGACTTTCCGGATGTGTTTTTTGATGAGATGCTAGGATTACCTCCAGAAAGAGAAGTGCAGTTTTAGATTGATGTTATGCCTGGTGTGGACCCAATCTCTATAACACCATACAGAATGGCACTAGCAGAACTAAAAGAATTGAAAATACAGTTACAAGAGTTACTTGATAAGGGTTTCATTCGCCCTAATGTGTCACCTTGGGGAGCGCCAGTGTTGTTTGTTAAGAAGAAAGATGGCACTCTCCGCTTGTGTATTGATTACCGGCAGTTGAATAAGGTGACAATAAAGAATAGATACCCATTGCCCCGTATTAATGACCTGTTTGATCAACTAAAGGGTGCAGCTATGTTCTCCAAAATTGATTTGAGATCGGGTTATTATCAACTGAAGGTGTAACAGCAGAGTATCCCAAAAACTGCTTTCAGAACTCGATATGGCCATTATGAGTTCCTGGTTATGCCATTCGGGTTAACTAATGCTCCGGCTACATTTATGGACCTAATGAACACTATCTTCAGGCCATACCTAGATCAGTTTGTGGTGTTATTCATTAATGACATATTGGTCTATTCTAAGAGTGCAAAGGAGCATGATAGACATTTGTGGATTGTGCTATAGACTTTGAGGGAGAAACAGCTATACGCTAAATTATCGAAATGTGAATTTTGGCTAACAGAAATTTCTTTCTTGGGGCACATAGTATCGGCAGAGGGTATTAAGGTAGATCCCAGCAATATTAAAGCTATCCTTAATTGGAAGCCACCCAGGAATATCACAGAAATTCAAAGTTTTCTGGGTTTAGCTGGATACTACCATCGGTTTGTGAAGGGATTTTCCATGTTGGCTTCTCCACTGACTAAGCTGCTTCGAAAAGATGTGAAATTTCAGTGGACGGATAAATGCCAGCAAAATTTTGATGAATTGAAGAGATGTTTCACTAAAGCTTTAGTTCTGACTTTACCAACACTGAGTAAAGAGTATACAGTTTATAGTAATGCTTCTCACAATGGGTTAGGTTGTGTACTGATGTAAGATCAGAATGTCATTGCATATGCATCACGCCAGCTGAAAATTGCATGAGAGAAATTACCCAACACATGACTTGGAGCTTGCTGCCATTGTATTTGCTCTAAAGATCTGGCGACATTATCAGTATGGGAGAAGTGTTACATCTACACAGATCACAAGAGCTTGAAGTATTTGGGCACCCAGAAAGAATTGAATTTGAGACAGAGGAGATGGTTAGAGCTGATAAAGGACTATGATTGTCTAATAGACTACCAGCCAGGGAAAACTAATGTGCTAGCTGATGCCTTAAGTCAAAAGACTATGGCAAGTCTAAGAATTTCTCCTTTGTCCATGGTACATGAGCTGAAAGTATTGCATGCTAATTTAGATATTAATGATGAGGGACAGACAGTAGTTGCATGGCATGTACAGCCAGTGTTAACTGATCAGATTAAAATGGCTGCACAGAATGATGAAAAATATCAAAAATTGATGAAGAAAGCTCAGAATGGCAAGAAACCTGAATTCTCTATGAGAGATGATGGCTTACTGCTACACCAGGGCAAGATGTGTGTTCCTAATGATGTTGACTTGAGATAAATCATTATGAGGGAAGCACATGAGCCTTCTTTTGCTATGCACCCTGGTGGCACTAAAATGTACAGAGGGCTAAAGGAGCATTACTGGTGGATGGGTATGAAAAGGGATGTAGCTGGTTTTGTCTTTAAATGCCTAACTTGTCTGCAAGTGAAGGCAGAACATCAAGTCTCAGCTGGTTTACTGCATCCATTGCCAGTACCTGAGTGGAAATGGGAATGGATAACCATGGATTTTGTGATGGGACTTCCAAGGACACAGAAGAGCCATGATGTAGTATGGGTCATTATTGACAGATTAACCAAGTCTGCTCATTTTCTGCCAGTCCGAATGGACTATAGCCTTGAGAGATTGGCTAAACTATACATTAATGAGAGAGTGAGACTGTATGGAGTGCTAGTATCGATTGTGTCAGACAGAGATCCTAGGTTCACTTCTAGATTCTGGGGTAGTTTTAAGAGAGCCCTAGGAACTAGATTGAACTTTAGCATGGCATTCCACCCATAGACAGATGGCCAGTCTGATAGGGTAATTCAGATATTGGAGGATATGCTTCGGGCTTGTGTAATTGAGTTTGAGGGTAGTTAGGATACACACTTGCCTTTGATTGAGTTTGCTTATAACAACAACTATCAATCAAGCATTGGGATGCCTCCATATGAAGCTTTGTATGGCAGGAAGTGTAGAACTCCCCCGTGTTGGGATAAAATGGGTGAAAGAAAGATGATTGGGCCAAAAATTGTTCAGCAGACAGAGAAAAAGATTAGACTAATTAGAGATCGACTCAAAGCTACGTCAGACCGTCAGAAGTCCTACATTGATTTGAAGAGGAGGGATATTGAATATGCAGTGGGTGATAAAGTATTCCTCAAGGTTTCCCCTTGGAAGAAAATTATGAGATTTGGCAGAAAGGGGAAACTGAGTCCTCGTTTCATTAGACCCTATGAGGTTCTGGAAAGAGTGGGTCCTTTGACATACTGATTGACACTACCTCCAGAGCTAGAGAAGATACATAATGTCTTCCATGTGTCTATGTTGAGGAGGTATAGATCCGACCCATCTCATGTACTACCAGTGGAAGAGATTGAGGTAAACCCAAACCTCACATATGAGGAAGAACCCATAGAGATTCTGATATATGAGGTGAAGCAGTTGAGGAACAAGCAGATACCACTGGTTAAAGTGCTGTGGAACCATCATTTAGGCCAGGAAGCTACTTGGGAGCGAGAGGAGGACATGAAGAAACAACACCCACAGCTGTTCAGAGACTGATACCAGGTAAAATTTCGAGACAAAATTTATTTTAAGGGGGAGAGAATTATAACACCCCTATATGCATAACTATGTGTAATGCATTGTTTCGGTGATTGGTGTCGGTCCAGACAATTAAGAAGATTAGAACCATGTTTAAGACACCTAGAAAAGCCCTGAATGGAAATAAATAGTGAGTACCAGATAGTGAAGAATAAATAAGAAAAACAAAGCATAAAAGGTTAAATGAGCCAGGAGTCACAGCGATGGGTGACCTTATCAGGAAGTGACTGCGAGGTCAACTGTAATCCTAATTTTGAACGAGAAATTGTGACTCCGCAGTCCGAAGGACTATGGCGAAGCTAGTGAAAAAGAGAAAATCATAGAAAAGAGCTGATAAGTAAGTCAAATAATTAAGTCAGGGTTTCGGAAGACATACTGAATTATTTGCAAATCGGATCAGACCGGCGAGGGGTAAATTGGTCAACTCACCCCTCAAGGTGACTCAGGACCTAACTGTCCAATAAAATCTGAGAAATGAAAATTTTGAAATAAAGAATTAAATTAAAGTGCTATGAAAAAATAAAGGAAAAAGAAAAGTAAAATTTGATTGATGACATCATAAGGATGACATAAGCAATGACCTCAAAAATGAATTTCATTTAATTATTTTTTTACCAATTCAATTATGGGCATAAAATAAAATTAAAAAGTCATTTTTTTTTTACTTCTCTTCTTCTTGGTGCCGTGTTCTTTTTCTTCTCCCAACTCTCTCTCTCTAAAACTCCATGGAAGCTTAATTTTAAGCTTCATAAACCCCAAAAATTCCCCACTTATTTTTTATTAAACCTTGCTCTTGCAACTTGAGAAGGAGGTTGAAGAAGGAATTGTGAAGGGAAGTGGAGAAAATTGAAGAATTAGAATTCAAAGAAGAGGTTAGTAGTGAAATTCAATTTCACTCTTTAAATTTATGTTTATGTAGTTAAATTAACTTAGAAATTGTGAAAAATTCAAACAAATCAAACTTGTTAGACTCTTTGGAGATTTCGGCCAGCACATAGGGAGCTAGGGTTTGCTTAAGTTTGATGAATTTAAAATGGTAATTAAGTTGAATTAAGTGTATAGAAGATGATTGTGCACTTTAATTATACTAATTGAGCCATTTGCAAAAATTAGGGTTCTTGAGTTCATGAAATTGGGGGGGAAATTAGAAGAAATGGTCAATTGATGCAATTGACCCTAATTGAGGTTAGAAATGGTCAATGGTGACCAATTGAGATGTGTTGGAGTGATTAGAAGTGCAATGCAATTCGGATTGGAGAAGGGTCAATTTTAGGCAGTATGACCTAGGTTCCTTTCAGGGACCAAAACTATAATTCTGCCACCCCAATTGGTGTGAGACTAATTGAATATGAAAGTAGACACATAATGCCACAATTTTTGTGTAGAAACCATGCCTAGAAAATGACATTAAGATGGTGAACAATTAGGTCGAATCCGGGTAATGTGCACTGCCACTGTACCAGACTGACCAAAAGAATAGTGTTTCTTCATTTGGCATTAACATGGTGTAGGAAGGTCCAAATGACCTAAATTTTATACCGATGGAAAGATGAGACATAGCACTACCTATTAAGCATGAGAAAGTCAATATTTTGATTGAATAGTTCCATGAATAGTAACCCCAAAATGCAAACTTCAAAGAACATTATTTTAAGCAAATTAAGGCTAGAATTAAGTAGGTGTGAATTTATTTATTGGATTAATTATGAGATATGATACTAAAACACTGTAAATTGCGTGTTTTAGTTGAAAAGGACGTTAAGAAGCCAAAGGAACATTGATTCAAGGCCTAGAGGCTACTCAAATCAGGTCTGTGCACAATAACTCTCAATTATTGTTTCCACCTTGAAAACTTGATTTATTATGTATTGTAAATGTATTGTGTTAATTATGAATTGTGAGAACATTGAGTCAAGGTTTGTGAATGAAAATGTGACTTTGGAAATTGAGTGTATTTTGCATGCAATATTTGAATATTTTTTTTTAAATTGATTTCCGACTCACACTTAGCATGACAGTACCATATTATTCCTCCTCCATTTATGGGGTTGAGATCAATTATTTTTCCTCCCTCTCTGGCTTACCAGTTGAGGTCGAGATCGGATGAGTACTCATTAGCTAGCTAGCCACCTCCCTCACTGATTTCAATTAGTGAGGTTGTAGATTACTTTGTCGTGATGTACAACACGACATTGATCGAAAATTTTGTGTCATGACTTAAGTTATGTATGAATTGGCAACACTGTGTTTATTAAATTATTTGACAAAATTGTGTTATAAATGTGATTTGAAAATTGTGAAATGTGCTTGTGTAATATTTAAATTATGATTTGACAATGAATGATTTATGTTCAGCTTTTTAAATTTTATTATGCACCACTGAGTAAATTATACTCAGCGATTGCTTATTTTGCTGTCGCAGATAAAGGAAAGGAAAAAGCAACAGAGTGAGCTGCTGAATTGACAAGGATCACATTGACTTTTTGGTACGGGTATTATTTATACCCTTGTAGTTTATTTTGATGTAAATATCGTAGTGTCATATGTATTAATATAAATTGAGCAGTTGAACAGTAAACTTGTAATAATATTATTTTTTAAATTTCTATCTATAAATTTAACTTGTGAATGTAAATTAAATATTTTAAATGCAATGTTGATGAGTTTATTTAATTGTTTTGAAAATATTGTGAATTAAGAATTTTGAAATGCATTTGTGTTGATTGGGTTGATTATATAGATTTGAGTTGAATTGGAGGTTGAGATTTGTGAAGTGATTTATTGGAAGTGTTTTTTTACCAGTTTAAAATTTTGGTTTTTTTTAATTACAGACAGCACTCTGCCAAAATTTTTACAAAATTTACAGAAAAATAAAAGTTATCAAAATTTTCACCTAGTCTTTAAAATGAAATTAAAAGTTTTAAATACCTGTTAAAAGTGCTCACCACCTTCAAAAGAAGTAAAAATGTTATAAAATCCCTTGTGGTGTATTTAATGGGTTATTGGTAGGCGAAGTTGTAACATCCCCACTGTACGTATTTTGTATGTTCTGTTGCTTCAGTGACATAATATCAGTCCAGGCAAGTCAGGATGTCTGGAACTACACTTTGGTGATAGTGAACAGACATATAATGATGAAATAAATAAAAAGAAAATACAAGAAAAATTAAAGAAAAAAGAAAGAGAGAAAATGAAACTAATTTAAATGAGCTGGCACCACAGCGATGGGTGACCGCACCGGGAAAGCCGTTGCCAACCCCAGGATCGCGGGAAACCCTCAGAATTAAATTTCGGGACATAATTAAAGGTTTATTGAAATATAATTGACACTAGAAATATCAAAGAAAAATTAATAAATTAGTACAAAGAAAAACAAAAAATTGAGAAACAGACAAAAATCGGTGTTACCGAAAAATTGGGAATACAACCCGAAGAGGGGCATTTTGGTCATTTAACACCTAGGGTTGCCTTTTGACCTCAATGTCCATTAAAAATAAATGATATTGCACTTTGAAAATATCATGAAAAATTAAAATGAGATACATTATACGAATAGTGCAAGAAATGGGGTATAAATTGAGTAATTAAAATCTTAACATATAAAATAACTTAATTAAAAGTGAGTGGAGCACTAAGGGGTATTTTAAACACCTAAAGGACATGTGTATGTCCACAAAACAATTTAGTTTCTGCATCATCTTCTCCAGCCGAAATGAACCTCCATGGAAGCACCATTGTCTCCCCACATGCAAGCTTCATTGGTGCATGATCAAGCCATCCTTTCCACTTGGTTCTTTCATTAAAACTTGCCTACTCACCTTGGGGAAGATATTGGCAACAAGAAAAACAAGATTTGGTGAAGTTTGAAGGAAGCTCTCAAGTTGTAAGTGTCCAAATCTTCTCCTTAGCTTTAGTAAACCTTTTGTTTAGGTTGAGATGAGTAGTTTGGTGAAGAGAAATGAAAAAATAGTGAGATATGAACTTATCCATTTTCAGCAGCCATGAAGGTTTGTGGTGTTTGATTTTTTTTCTTACCTCTAATGGATGGGAATTAAGGTTGATTAACTCAAATAGAAGTTGTAGTAGGTTAATGTCCAAGTATGTGCATGTTAGTGCTTGAATTAAGGGTTTGAAATGGGACCTTGATGCTTTGGCAAACTGCCATATTTGGCAGCCTATAATATCATGAATTTGTGTGTGAATATGAAGTTTATTAATGAAATATGATGGTGTTGAATTGTGGGCAGTTTGTATAATTGCCATGGTAGTGTATGTGTAATATAAGTGTTGATGTATATTGAATTTGGGTGAATGTAAATGTTGAATTTTAATGGTGTATTGTGTGCATTGAGCACTTGAGTGTTTTGCCCAAAATGCTTGCTGGAATTGTGTACAATATATATAGAAGTGCCATGATTAAATGTTGAAGTATTGG
This sequence comes from Hevea brasiliensis, assembly GCF_030052815.1. NCBI lineage: Eukaryota > Viridiplantae > Streptophyta > Magnoliopsida > Malpighiales > Euphorbiaceae > Hevea > Hevea brasiliensis. The sequence continues at coordinate 64,031,038 of NC_079505.1, forward strand.
AAAGAGGAGGATTGTGAAAATTGGAAGTGTGATGTTCAAATGCAGGTTATGTATGTTGGCAACACGTAAATTAGGTCATAAGTACAAAACTGTGAACCCAATTGGTATGAGGCTAATGGGGGGTGAAACTAGACACCAAATAGGCCAACTTTCATGTAGAAATGTTGCCAAAATTCTGCCTAAAAACTGACCTTAAAAATGACCAAATCCGGAATGGCAACCTTGCAAACCCAGATTTTTGACCATATGAATAGTAGTAATTAGGATGACCATAACTCACTCAAAACAGGTCCAATTGACCTGAACGTTTTACCATGGATAGCTTAGACATAGAGCTACAATTCTTATGAAGACACCAAAGCCCAGAAATGGCCAGAACCAAGTCAAATAGCTTGTACAAGTTCGAGTACCAAAACTGCCAGAACTAAAAGTGACCTAAAATTGACTAAATTTTGCACTAAAGGTGCAATTTGTCCAGCTTTAGTAAATTGACCATATCTTGGTCTATAGAATTACCTGAAATTTTGCCCAGAGTGCAATAAGACATAGAGCTACAATTTTTCTTCTTTGACCAGAAGCTAAAAACCAAGAGAAATAGGACTTTAAGCTAGATTAATCTAGCACATAAAAATTGAGAATTTGACATTTACATACAATGATGCTTGAGGTAATTTGGCAATGAATGCCAACTTGTAAAAAGGGTAAATTGCATTATATTGACAGTATATTAAATTGTAAATTGTGAAATGTTGATACTAGAATCAACTTATCCATATTGCCTAAAAAGGTCAACATATCCATTGACTTATGAAATTACATAATAGCTAGTAAACTTTAGAAATTGAAGAATTAAACAATTAATTTATAATGTACCCTAGTTTGCCTAGTTGACTAGTTTGGATAAGTTGGCATGCCAATAGGACTCTGACAGCTGTTCTGTAAATGGCTTTATGCCATACTGTGTTTTTACGGCATATTATGTCGTACTGTGACTTTAATAGCCTACGGCTATACATATTGTGTTATTATACTTGGCTTATCGCCAGATTGACTATATGGCTTTTTAGCCACATTATTTGCACACCAGGAGACACTTTGTGACCGATGGTGTGACGGCCCGAGGTACTAGGTACCCAGTACCAGTATATTCATTTATCCAGTCTAGTCAGTGTATAGGCTACACAGGCAGTTAATTTAAGCACTATTAAATTCAAATAGTTAAATCTAATCTTCTGACATACAGCACCACCAAAATTAGCACAAATTGAAATGTTAGCAAATAAAAGTAGAATCAACAACTGTGAAGAATATCGATGTCATAAATTCATAAACAATTCATTTACTTTATTTTAGTGTATATTTCTTCATATTTGGCACCAGTAAGCAAAATTGCTTAGCGCGTTGCTTTTGTAACGCATTGGTATTGGAGACACAGCTGGGGAGCCCAGCAGACCTATGACCGAGTGAGACATCAGATCTGCACAGGAGTCCGGAGTCATCTGCACTGCATTGCATACATGGTAGGACTTAGGATATCTTGTATTTTGTACTTCTGTTGTATTTTTGAAATTCGGCCCTTTATTTTGTAATATTATGAAAACTCTAAAGTTTATAATATTTTATACATACTAAATAACATAGAGATTTTCTGGATATATTTAAATTATTATGGACTGTATTATGGAACTGTTTAATGACTGTAAAAGTCTATTGACTTTACTGAGAAATCGATACTGTGAAATAGTTGAGATTTTGATATTATCATATTGAACTATTTTTAACAGGTTTGGAAGGATGATTTGTCTGAAATACAGACAGCACCTTGCTAAATTTTTATTACCATTTTTGAAACACTGATTTTATTAAAGTATGAAAATAGTATTGGCATGATATGAATATTACATAAAAGACTTCTTAAAATTAAATTAAGTTCAGGATATGAGTTGATTACAGACTAGGTGCTCTGGCACGCAGTGTAGCACGCCTTGCTCAACTATACAGTAGACGGGTAAGGGGTGTTACATTTAGTGGTATCAGAGCACGATTTAGGCATTTCTGGACCTAGATAGATTGCATATCATGCATTGCATTGTAAGTGTTATGATGACTCTAATGCAGATCTTTTGATTTGTTATTTTGATCAGAATATGGAATCCACATCGCAGAGAGCGGTCAATGAGGAGGTGGAGAGTCATGCTCCATCTATGACTGAACCAGGAGACAGGAGGGAACTGTTAGTAGTATGCCCTAGAGCATATCATTTAGTATGTATCTTGTACATATTTTAATAATAAAAGGCATTTCCACTTTTCCGTTTACATAATATATTTATGTGTAATAGAAAAGGTCCATTGATATTTTGTTAGAAATATTATTCTTAAGTTGTTAAGAATATGAGTGACAATATTTCTAGCACAAAGTATCATAAATAGGTTCACAATCGAGGATACTTCATAATAAGGACATGACTTATCCAGAAAGATTGTATTCATGTTTGTTCCCAAGTTATTTATATGAGATATAAATAAGTTGGAATGGTGAGTCTCATGCCATATAACAAACTTGATAGGCACTTATAAATGATAAGTAGGCTGAACCAGTGACACTTATGACAAGCACATGGAGTTTACTCTTGTCAATGTTTTTTCATAAATCATATTAGTGCATATAATCTTTAGACCTGAGATAGCACAGTTATCTTGTATATAAGTAGTTTGAGTTTGATACTGCTTTCATACTTGTACTATGTATGGGTATATGGGCATGTGTTGGCTCTTGCTAGTTATATATGGAGGTAGGTGTTGATCAAGAAGGAATCTGTTCCTCTAAGTAAATAGAGTTAAAATCCTATGTTCATTTAATTGTTCTTGATGTTTCAAGTTCTGGCCAGACAGATAGATTTATTCGTAAAAGAGTTTCGATGAGAAAAATCTTTTAATCAAGAACTGGAATTAAAAGAGAACATAATATTCATAGCAAATGGAGTTTGACATAAACCATGACTCAAATTGAGTTGGGATTTTGTAACAGAGAGATTCTAGTGCATGGTAACATATGATTATAGGTTCATTTAAGGTAAATCTTATTACTAATTGGGTGGCCATGGCATGCTATGCTAGGTGTTAACCATGGTCTATGAGGTTCATAAAATGATTTAGAGAAATCATTTATGGTAAGAAAGAGTTCTGATGATATTAAGAGTTGATATCATGTCTCATTGCCAATTAGTGATGAGCCTAGTAAGTCACACACATACACAAGTTATCACCTATTTAAATATGATTTAATTAATTAATTAAAGAGTTTAATTGATTAATTAAATAGATTTGGTTTGCAATTAAATTGCAAAGTCCCTAGCATGACTTGAAACCAAATCTAGATTATTGGATGTAGTATAAATTAAATTTATATTTAAAGTGTTTAAATATGAATTTAATTGATGAGAAATTAATTAATAGAGATTAATTAATTAATTTATATTTGATATAAATTAATTAGAAGAAGAAAATAATTATTTTGGGTTAAGAACTCAAAATTAAGACACAGGGGCATTTTGGTCATTTCACAGTGTGACACGTGGCACCATGAGATGGTGACACATGGCATAACACATAAGCTTGCCAAATATTTTTTAATCATGTAAGATGATTAAAATCAAGATTAAATATAGGTTTGACACTTGGCACAATGTGATTGGGTCACTTAAACCTAAAGCTAATCAAAAGGTGACATGTGGCTAGGGTTTAATGTGTTAACCTAGCTATTTAAGTGTGGTTATGAAAAGAAAACATAACCAGCAGCCTCTCCTCTCAATTGTCACGCCACTTTGAGCCTCTCCAGCTATTTCTCTTCATCTCTCATCAATTCAAAGAGATTAGCCATCAATATCTTGAATTAAGAACACTAGAAATTGTTTCTAGTGTCCTGTTTACATCTCTAATATCTTAAAAGGCAGAACTTGAATTTCTAATTAATATAAAAGGCTTTATAAGCTGTTCAAGGGCTGCCATAGGTGTTGTTTGTGTGGACAAGCTAGAGGGACAACATCCGTGTCCTCAAGACGAATCTCAAAGGCGCAGACACTGCAAAGACATCAAGAGGTTAGTGTAATCGTTCTTGATTTAATCTAGGGTTCTAAAATTAATCTGATTAATTTTAAAATCTTAATTGGCAAATACAGATCCAAAAAACATATTAAAAGAGTTTTAATATGTTGTTTATCATTGAAATCAAATAGATAAAAATAAATCTTGCATGGTGCATGTGACCCTAGGTGAAAATTTTTGAATTCAATGGTATAATATTGTGTTTTTCACGCCTGCTTCCTTCAATTGGTATCGAGCCACTATATTTGCCATTTAGATTGTTGATTATATAATTTAATTGTGTGTTTGATCATGAGATCAAGAGATTCATTGCTGGTTGGATCATGAGATGTGGCATCACACATGGTGAAGCCACCATTGGTGGCGGCAACAATGGTTCCATGGGTGATTCAAGGTTTGGCTTTTAATTCTGCAATTGTTGTATGATCTAAGGCCTATTCTTTGACTAATTAAAGTGTTTAATTAGTTGTTTTAATCGCACAATTAAATTATGATTCAAATCAGAATTTTAAAAATTGTTTGAATGTGATTCAAATCTGAATTTTAAAAGTTGTTTGAATGTGATTCAAATCTGAATTTTTAAAGTTGTTTGAATCATATTTAAATCTGATTTTTTAAAATTGATTCAATAAAATTCAGATCTGATTTTTTAAGAAATATTTGAATGTGATTCAAATCTGATTTTTTAAAAAATGTTTGAATGTGATTCAAATCTGAATTTTTGAAGTTGTTTGAATGTGATTCAAATCTGAATTTTTAAATTTGTTTGAATGAGATTCAAATCTGAATTTTTAAATTTATTTGAATCATATTCAAATCTGATTTTTAAGTTGAATATGAGATATTCAATTTAATTTAAGTATGTATGTTTTATTTAATTGTTAAATAGTGATATGCATGATGGATGATCATGGACTATAAAAGACCAATGTGATTGGATTTATTTCTTTTATGTTTCTTTGGGATTGTAAATTAATTAATTTATTTTGGGCATGTATTATTAAGTTTGTAATATTTTGGGTTGTAATTTCATTTATTTAAGTTCTTGTAAATTCGCCTTGGTATGCCAAGGATTACTATGTAATATTGGATTGCAAGAAGTTCAAGGAGGTCAAGAGCATTGGTGGGACCAGTGGGAGGAATTCAAGATCAAGTGTTGATCATGTACTCCTTCAGCAACTCTTGTAAAATGAATGAATGAAATGCACCTAGGAATGCCCCGATTCAATTCTTGGTGGCTCAATTGAATCCCTTAGAAAGTCCATGATCATACCATATTTACTGCTTATCCATGAATGCATGAGATGTATGGGAATGTATGCAATTATATGATATATGCATGCTAAATGGATAATGTGCAAAGTGAGACCTTAATAGTAATTAGAATGGCTATAAAATCTTCCAAACAAATGATTAAGTTGGAAATGGTATAATTAAAGTAATTATAACATAAGCCCTCCATTGGGGCAATTATTTTAAGAAATTTTAAATAGTTGCATAAGATGCAATTTATTTAAGAGATTTTCTTAAGAATAATTGTTAAGCATGAGATGTTGTAAATATGTAAATGGTTTAGTGGCCAATATTGGATGTACCTGAGGACACTAAAATTATTTGCATAATTACTGACTCAATGGGATCAACTTAACTAATGCAAGATAAGTCAATAATGGATGTAACTGAGATTTTGAGCATTAGGGGCTAGGTAAAGGATTGAACCTCACATGAGATGTGATGGGCAAAGAGTTGCTCACTTATAGTTTATTGTAATTCCAATAATGGATGTACCTAAGGATGATCAATAGAATTATAAGAATTCAATCACCCACTAGAAATCCATCCAACTAGGATTTCCGTTTTCTACTTTGGAAGTGTAGGATTCGCTAAGTTAGTGGGAGGACCAATTTGATTAAAAGACCATAATCATATTTGTTAATTACATGATACATTTACTAATTAATCTGGTTATTTTCTGCAATTAATTTTCTGATAATAATGAGCACAGAACAACCACCACCATCCAATATCCTTGCAAGCATACTTGATCACAACAGGTTGACAGGACCTAATCTGTCTGATTGGCTAAGAAATTTGTAACTTGTCCTGAACCTTCAACATATAGGATATGTTCTAGATTCAAATGTTCCTGGTCCCTTACCTCCAGAGGCCACACAAGAGGAACATGAAACTTTGGACAAGTGGAAGGAGCATGATATGAGAGCTAAGTGTTACATGCTTGCTTCCATGAGTAATGAGTTACAGAAGCAACATGAGAACATGCAGAGTGCGAGTGAGATCCTCCTTCACCTACAAGAGTTGTATGGTGAGCACAGCAGGAATGCTAGGTATGAGATATCTAAACAGTTATTCCGTATGAGGATGTCCGAGGGATGTAATGTTGGGGATCATGTCCACAAGATGATTCGGCTGATTGAGCGTTGGAACATCTTGACTTCAACATGGATTTCCAACTACAAACGGATTTGATCCTTCGTCCCTTCTGAGTCTTTTGGGAATTTTGTGACAAATTTCCATATGACTAAACAGAATGCACCTTAGTGAATTACTCAACATGCTGGTTATTGCCCAAAAGAATATGCTGTGCAATAAAGGAAAAGAGGTAGCTTTGATTGCATCTTCTTCTACTGGAAAGTCCAACAAGAAGAAGGGCAATAAGAAAAAGAAATCTCAGATTCCTGGTCCTTCTAAGAAAATAGCTAAATAGAAAAGGAAGATTAAAGCTGATAAAGGCAAAGGAAAGTGTCTCCACTGCCAACAGGAAAATGTTTCCATTGCCAACAGGAAAGTGTTTCCATTGCCAGTAAGAAAGTGTTTCCACTGGCCAGAGTATAGTAATCTAAATGAATGCAATGCCATGGTGAAAAACAACTCAAGTTCAAAATATATTTGGCACTTAAGGTTATGTCATGTTGCAGAAGATAGGATTGCAAAATTGGAGAAAATGGGGATTCTATCCTCATTGGGCTCTGAGCCTACTCCAACTTGTGAATCTTGCCTTCAGGGCAAAATGACTAGATCACCCTTTGTTGGACAAGGGCTAAGAGCTGAAAATATTTTGGAACTAATACGTAGTGATGTATGTGGTCCGTTTAAAGAAATGGTTAGAGGGGGCTTTCATTATTTTATTACCTTTACTGATGATAAATCAAGGTTTGGGTATTTGTATTTGATGAAATACAAACATGAATCCTTTGAAAAGTTCAAAGAATTTAAATCTGAAGTAGAAAATCAAACAGGAAAAAGTATTAAAGCTCTTCGATCAGATCGTGGAGGTGAATATTTGAGTACTGAATTTGATGAATACTTGAGAGAGCATGGCATTGTTTCTCAGCTGACTCCTCCAGGAACGCCACAAATTGAATGGTGTATCCGAAGGAGAAATCGTACACTTTTAGATATGGTATGCAGTATGATGAGCTATACTGATATGCCAATCTCCTTTTGGGGATTTGCATTAGAATCAGCTTTGTATATTCTGAATAGGATTCCATCAAAATCAGTTTCTTCCACACCTTATGAGATATGGCATGGAAGAAAACTAAGTCTTAAGCATGTTAAGATTTGGGGTTGTCCAGCTTATATCAAAAAGCTGAACACTGATAAATTGGAGACCAGATCAGAAAAAGGTTGATTTGTTGGATATCCAAAAGATAGTTTTGGATATTATTTTTATTTGCCTACTTCACAAAAGGTTGTGATAAGTAGAGATGCCACATTTCTTGAACAACAGTTTGTTCAAGAAGGAGGCAAAGGAAGGCAAATAGAGTTAGAATTGGAGAATTCTGACCAACCAATGCATCGATGGATATAGATCCATCTAGTCAACCTATACCCATTGATGAAACATCTACAGCTGTTCCTCGTAGAACAACCAGGGTATCTCACCCACCGGTGAGATATGGTTTTCTTCATGAAGAAGAACAAGAGTTGTCTACTCATGAAGAAGTAGATCATGGAGATGATCCACTTACCTATGAAGAAGCTATATCAGATATAGACTCTTCAAAATTGATTGATGCTATGAAATCCGAGATTGATTCCATGTATAAGAATCAAGTTTGGGATCTTGTTGACCCACCTGAAGGTATTGTACCTATAGGGAACAAATGGGTTTTCAAGAAGAAAATTGGTTCTGATGGAAAGGTAGAGACCTATAAGGCAAGGCTAGTAGCGAAAGGGTTTCGCCAAAGGCAAGGAATAGACTATGAGGAGACTTTCTCGCCTGTTTCCATGCTTAAATCAATTATGATTTTATTAGCAATATCTGCATACTATGATTATGAGATTTGGCAGATGGATGTCAAAACAGCTTTTCTCAATGGATACATTGAAGAAAACATTTTCATGGAACAACCTAAGGGATTTGAATCCCAAGATGGTTCCAAGGTATGCAAGCTAAAGCGATCCATTTATGGGTTGAAACAAGCTTCGAGGAGTTGGAACATCCGTTTTGATGAAGCCATTAAATCTTTTGGTTTTATCAAAAATGAGGATGAGCCATGTGTATATAAGAAGGTTAGTGACAGTGCTATCACTTTCCTTGTCTTATATGTGGATGACATCTCGTTGATGGGTAATGATACGGTATGTTGACGACTATAAAGGTATGGTTGTCAAATACATTCTCCATGAAAGACTTAGGGGAGGCAACCTATATTCTTGGGATTCGCATCTATAGAGATAGAGCGAAAAGAATAATTGGTTTATCCCAAAGTCTATACTTGGAAAAGGTGTTAAAGAGGTTTAACATGCTTGATTCCAAGAGAGGATTGTTACCAGTGAGACATGGTATCCACCTTTCTAAAGAGATGTCTCCAAAGACACCAAGAAAGAGATAAGATGGCCAGATTCCATATGCTTCGGCTATTGGAAGTTTAATGTATGCAATGTTGTGTACTAGGCCGAATATCGCATATACTGTTAGTTTGACTAGCAAGTATCAATCCAATCCAGGTTTGGAACACTGGATAGCTATCAAGAATATCCTTAAGTACTTGAGAAGAACTAAGGATTTATTCTTAATTTATGGAGGTGGAGACTTGCAATTGGATGGTTATACTGATCGATTTGAATCGGATATCGATGATAGAAAGTCCGCCTCTGGATATGTGTTCATTTGTAATGGAGGTGCGATCGGTTGGAAGAGTTCCAAACAGAGCACATTGCAGATTCCACTCATCGAGGTGAGTATATTCTGCATCGATGTCGCAAAAGAAGTCATTTGGATAAAGAAGTTCGTGATGTAACTTACGTAGTTCCTTCCATTGAGTCGCAGTTCCATTACATCGTGACAACAATGGAGCGATCATACAAAGCTAAGGAACCAAGGTCTCACCCAAAATCCAAACACATAGAAAGGCACTACCATATTATCGTGGATATAGTTGGGCAAGGCGATATAGCCATGCAGAAAATAACATCGGCTAAAAATTCATTTGATCCATTCACTAAGCTTTTGTCACAAGTTCGTTAGACCGACATCTTGAGAAGATAGGTATAAGGTATTGTAATGAATGGCTCTAGTGCTAGTGGGAGATTGTTAGTAGTATGCCCTAGAGCATATCATTTAGTATGTATCTTGTACATATTTTAATAATAAAAGGCATTTCCACTTTTCCGTTTACATAATATATTTATGTGTAATAGAAAAGGTCCATTGATATTTTGTTAGAAATATTATTCTTAAGTTTTTAAGAATATGAGTGTCAATATTTCTAGCACAAAGTATCATAAATATGTTCACTATCGAGGATACTTCATAATAAGGACATGACTTATCCTGAAAGTTTGTATTCATGTTTGTTCCCTAGTTATTTATATTATATATAAATTAGTTGGAATGGTGAGTCTCATGCCATATAACAAACTTGATAGGCACTTATAAATGATTAGTAGGCGAACAGTGACACTTATGACAAGCACATGGAGTTTACTCTTGTCAATGTTTTGTCATAAATCATATTAGTGCATATAATCTTTAGACCGAGATAGCACGCTTATCTTGTATATAGGTAGTTTGAGTTTGATCTGCTTTCATACTTGTACTATGTATGGGTATATGGGCATGTGTTGGCTCTGCTAGTTATATATGGAGGTAGGTGTTGATCAAGAAGGAATCTTCCTCTAAGTAAATAGAGTTAAAATCCTATGTTCATTTAATTGTTCTTGATGTTTCAAGTTCCCGGCCAGACAGATAGATTTATTCGTAAAAGAGTTTCGATGAGAAAAATCTTTTAATCAAGAACTGGAATTAAAAGAGAACATAATATTCATAGCAAATGGAGTTTGACATAAACCATGACTCAAATTGAGTTGGGATTTTGTAACAGAGAGATTCTAGTGCATGGTAACATATGATTATAGGTTCATTTAAGGTAAATCTTATTACTAATTGGGTGGCCATGGCATGCTATGCTAGGTGTTAACCATGGTCTATGAGGTTCATAAAATGATTTAGAGAAATCATTTATGGTAAGAAAGAGTTCGATGATATTAAGAGTTGATATCATGTCTCATTGCCAATTAGTGATGAGCCTAGTAAGTCACACACATACACAAGTTATCACCTATTTAAATATGATTTAATTAATTAATTAAAGAGTTTAATTGATTAATTAAATAGATTTGGTTTGCAATTAAATTGCAAAGTCCCTAGCATGACTTGAAACCAAATCTAGATTATTGGATGTGTAGTATAAATTAAATTTATATTTAAAGTGTTTAAATATGAATTTAATTGATGAGAAATTAATTAATAGAGATTAATTAATTAATTTATATTTGATATAAATTAATTAGAAGAAGAAAATAATTATTTTGGGTTAAGAACTCAAAATTAAGACACAGGGCATTTTGGTCATTTCACGATTGTGACACGTGGCACCATGAGATGGTGACACATGGCATAACACATAAGCTTGCCAAATATTTTTTAATCATGTAAGATGATTAAAATCAAGATTAAATATAGGTTTGACACTTGGCACAATGTGATTGGGTCACTTAAACCTAGAGCTAATCAAAAGGTGACATGTGGCTAGGGTTTAATGTGTTAACCTAGCTATTTAAGTGTGGTTATGAAAAGAAAACATAACCAGCAGCCTCTCCTCTCAATTGTCACGCCACTTTGAGCCTCTCCAGCTATTTCTCTTCATCTCTCATTAATTCAAAGAGATTAGCCATCAATCTCTTGAATTAAGAACACTAGAAATTGTTTCTAGTGTCCTGTTTACATCTCTAATATCTTAAAAGGCAGAACTTGAATTTCTAATTAATAGAAAAGGCTTTAGAAGCTGTTCAAGGGCTGCCATAGGTGTTCTTGGTGTGGACAAGCTAGAGGGACAACATCTGGTGTCCTCAAGACGAATCTCAAAGGCGCAGACACGCAAAGACATCAAGAGGTTAGTGTAATCGTTCTTGATTTAATCTAGGGTTCTAAAATTAATCTGATTAATTTTAAAATCTTAATTGGCAAATACAGATCCAAAAACATATTAAAAGAGTTTTAATATGTTGTTTATCATTGAAATCAAATAGATAAAAATAAATCTTGCATGGTGCATGTGACCCTAGGTGAAAATTTTTGAATTCAATGGTATAATCTTGTGTTTTTCACGCTTCCGTTCCTTCAGGAACTTGCTCCACCAGTATCAAATGCACCAGCCACATTTCAGCAAATGGTTGAGTTCTTTAGACGGATGGCAGGAGTTATGCCACCACCACCACCACCTCCACATAAAAAATCTCAGGAAGTTCGGAGCAGTGGATTTTCTGGGCAAAAGGGAAGATGATTCTGTCACAACTGAAAACTAGTTGGACAGAACTAGAAGAGTCTTGAAACAACTTCATTGTACTCCAGAGCAGAATTTGGAAGCTGCTGTATCACTACTACAAGATGATGCATACCAATGGTGGGATACAGTAACTAGTGAGGTGCCACCAGAACAAATAACTTGGGATTTCTTTCTCACTGAGTTCAGAAAGAAGTATGTGGGCAGTGTATACCTGGAAGAGAAGATAAGGGAATTTATTACCCTACACCAGAGACAGCTGACAGTGGCTGAGGCTGAATATGAAAGAGAATTTGTCAGACTGAGCCGCTATGGGCGGGAAATAGTCCCTAATGAGGCAGAGAGATGCAAGAGATTTGAGGAAGGACTCAATGATAACATTAAAGTAATGATTACAGCCTTGGGGATTACAGAGTTTGCCTAGTGGAAGCTGCACTGAAAGTCAAAAAAGTTAGAATGAATGAGCAAAACAGAAGGGACAGACAGCAGAAAAGAGGTCAGGGTCAGACCAGCACATCTTCTACCCCTAGTAAGAAATTCAGAGGTTCGCCTACTCAGAGTTTTAGTAGAGCACCAAGTCAGGGTCAGTCACAGAGGCCCAAATTTCAGTTTGCACTAAGGAGAGGCCAGTCGATACCTTCAGTGGCTAGCTCTCCAGGGACAGGGTTCAGGGGACCAGCCCTAACAGTATCTATTGCTTACCCTTATTGCCAAAAATGGCATAAGGGTGAATGTTGGAGGATGATAGGTGCTTGTTTATAGTGTGGGTCTACAGACCATCTAATCTGAGATAGTCCGTGCAGAACTGCTACATCTACTCCGGTATCAACTGATAGGCCTGCCCCTCTAGCTCCAAGGGGTAGAAAGCTGGGTAAGGCTGAGGCAGTGCATTTCACGTAAAACACAGACGAGTCTGTGGAGAGAGCATAAGGTAGAAAATCAGCTAGAGCCTATGTTATAAGGGCACAGGAGGAACAGGATGCTTCAGATGTCATCAAGGGTATGTTCCTCCTCTATAATACTTTTGTGCATCCATTAGTGGATCCTGGATCTACTCATTCATATATTTGTATCAAGCTGCCCATAGAAAAAGGAATACCAGTAGAGGAAAGTGACCAAGACATCCTGGTCACAAATCTGCTAGGCCACAGTGTGGTAGTAAACAAGGTGTATAAGGGCTTTCCATTGAAGATTCAAGGGAAAGAGTTCTCAGCAGACTTAATCGAACTGCCTCTCCATGAGTTTGATGTGATTTTGAGAATGGACTGGTTATCCCATCATCAGGCAATAATAGATTGTAAATTGAAGAGAATCTCTCTGAAAACTGTTGAGAACGAAGAAATAACAATTGTGGGTGAAAGGACAGATTTCTTGTCTAATGCCATCTCAGCTACAGTTGCAAGGAGATGGTTGAGAAAAGGGTGTGAAGCCTATCTGGCACACGTGGTTGACACTAGGCAGGGTAAACTTAACTTGTCTGATATACCTACAGTAAGGGATTTCTCTGAGGTATTTCCTGAGGAATTGCCTAGTTTGCTACTAGAAAGGGAAGTTGAGTTTGCTATTGAGATTATGCCCGATACAGCTCCTATTTCAATTGCTCCATATAAGATGGCACCTGCTGAATTGAAAGAGCTAAAAATCCAGCTACATGAATTACTAGACAAGGGGTTCATATGCCCCAGTGTGTCATCGTGGGGAGCTCCGGTACTGTTTGTAAAGAAGAAAGATGGGACACTGAGATTATGTGTTGACTACCGACAGTTAAACAGAGTAATAGTGAAGAACAAGTATCTGTTGCCTAGAATTGATGATCTGTTTGATCAGTTGAAGGGAGCAATGTGTTTTCTAAGATTGATCTCATATCAGGGTATCATCAGCTAAGTGTTAAGGATGAAGATGTGCCTAAGACTGCATTTGGAGCCCGGTATAGACATTATGAATTCCTGGTGATGCCATTTGGGTTAACAAATGCTCCAGTAGCATTCATGGACCTTATGAACCGTATCTTCCATCCATTCTTAGATCGGTTCATAGTGGTCTTCATTGATGACATCCTGGTGTATTCCAAGGATAAAGCAGAACATGATGAGCATTTGAGAATTGTTCTGCAGACTCTAAAAGAGAAGATACTGTATGCTAAATTGTTCAAGTGTGAGTTCTGGTTGAATGAGATTGCATTCCTTGGACATGTAGTATCAGCTGAAGGGATTAGAGTGGATCCCAAGAAGATTGAAGCAGTGATGGAATGAAAGCCTCCCAGAAATACAACTGAGATCAGAAGTTTCTTGGGGTTAGCTGGATATTATAGAAGATTTGTAAAGGGATTTTCCATCATAGCTGCTCCAATGACCGAATTACTACACAAGAATTTGAAATTTGACTGGAATGACAAGTGTCAAGCCAGTTTTGAGAGGCTGAAGGCTATGTTGACAAAGGCACCAGTGTTAACACAGCCAGTGTCGGGAAAAGACTTTATAGTCTATAGTGATGCCACACATAATGGGTTAGGGTGAGTACTCATGCAAGAAGGGAAAGTGGTCGCATATGCTTCCAGGCAGTTAAGGCCACATTAAAAGAATTACCTTACTCATGATTTGGAGTTAGCAGCAATTATCTTTGCATTGAAGATATGGAGGCATTACTTGTATGGAGAAAAATGCTACATATATACAAACCATAAGAGTCTAAAGTATCTGCCAACCCAGAAGGAACTTAATTTGAGACAGAGGCGATGGATTGAATTCCTAAAAGATTATGATTGTGTGATTGACTACCACCCTGGGAAGGCAAATGTAGTCGCTGATGCCTTAAGCAGAAAATCTATTGTAGCATTAAGATCTCTGAATGCCCAACTATCCTTAACTCATGACAGAATTATTTTGGCTGAGTTGAAAGTGAAGCCAAATTTGTTACAACAGATACAGGATGGGCAAAAGACAGATGAGAAATTAATGGTTGTTATGGGCAAAATCACTGAGGGGAAGGAAACTGAATATGAAGTGAAAGAAAATGGGTACCTGTATTATAAAGAAAGAGTATGTGTACTAGATGATAAAGAGTTGAAAACTAGTATTCTGAGAGAAGCACATAACAGTGTGTATGCTATACACCTAGGAAGCCCAAAATGTATAATGACCTAAAACTTTGACACTGGTGGCCAGGTATAAAGAAGGACATAGCTGACTATGTAACTAGATGCTTGACATGTCAGCAAGTCAAAGCAGAACATCAATTTCCATCAGGTTTGTTACAGCCCATAAACATACCTGAATGGAAATGGGACCGAGTCACTATAGACTTTGTCAATGGTCTACCTCTCACTCAGAAGAAGCATGATGCAGCATGGGTGATTGTGGATAGGTTGACCAAATCAGCACATTTTCTGCCAGTTAGAACTGACTACTCACTAGAAAAGCTAGCAAAATTGTACATCAGTGAGATAGTTAGACTACATGGAATTCTGCTTTCCATTATATCTTATAGAAACCCGAGGTTTACATCTAGATTTTGGAAGAAATTACAAGAATCCTTGGGCACACAACTCCATTTTAGTACGGCTTTTCATCCTCAGACGGATAGACAGTCAGAAAGAATAATCCAGGTAAATTTTGAAACTCATTGAGTTATTGTAAATAATAAATTGAACTGATAATGATAATAATAACTGAACATATGTGATAGGTTCTCGAGGATATGCTGAGGAGTTGTGTTATTGAGTTTGAGGGAAGTTGGGACAGATACCTTCCACTGGCAGAATTTGCATTCAACAATAGCTATCAAGCTAGCATACAAATGGCACCCTATGAAGCACTGTGTGGGAGAAAATGCAGAACACCTGTATGTTGGACTGAATTGGGTGAAGATAAGCTAGTGGGGCCAAACCTGATAAAACAGATAGAAGAAAAGGTGAAACTAATAAAGGCCAATTTGAAAGTTTCCTCAGACTGACAGAAATCTTATGTTGACTTGAAAAGAAAGGACTTTGAGTATGAAGTTGGCGAGAAGGTATTTCTCAAAGTATCACTGTGGAAGAAAGTGTTGAGATTTGGGAAAAAAGGAAAACTAAGCCCTAGGTTCATTGGCCCATATAAAATTATTGAACGTGTGAGACTAGTAGCCTACAGATTAGCCTTACCACCTGAGCTGGACAAGATACATAATGTGTTCCATGTCTCAATGCTCAGAAGATATAGATCAGATCCTTCACATGTCATTTTAGCAGAAGAAATTGTGGTACAACCTGACCTGACATGTGAAGAAGAACCAATTAAAATCTTGGCAAGAGAGGTAAAAGAGCTCAGAAACAAAACAATTCCACTAGTGAAAATCCTATAGAGGCACCACAACACGGAAGAGGCAACATGGGAGAGCGAGGAGACAATGAGGCAACAGTTCCCTCAGCTCTTTACATCAGGTAAATTTTGAGGATGAAATTTTTATTTAGAGGGGAAAAGTTGTAACATCCCCACTGTACGTATTCTGTATGTTCTGTTACTTCGGTGACATAATATCAGTCCAGGCAAGTCAGGATGTCTGGAACTACACTTCGATGATAGTGAACAGACATATAATGATGAAATAAATAAAAAAAAATACAAGAAAAATTAAAGAAAAATGAAAGAGAGAAAATGAAACTAAGTTAAACAAGCCGGCACCACAGCGATGGGTGACCGCACTGGGAAGGCCATTGCCGACCCCAGGACCGCAGGGAACCCTTGGAATTAAATTTTGGGACATAATTCAAGGTTTATTGAAATATAATTGACACTAGAAATATCAAAGAAAAATTAATAAATTAGTACAAAGAAAAATGAAAATTTGAGAAACAGACAAAAATCGGTGTTACCGAAAAATCGGGAATACAACCCGAAGAGGGGCATTTTGGTCATTTGACACCTAGGGTTGCCTTTTGACCTCAATGTCCATTAAAAATAAATGATATTACACTTTGAAAATGTCATGAAAAATTAAAATGAGATACATTATACGAATAGTGCAAGAAATGGGGTATAAATTGAATAATTAAAATCTTAACATATAAAATAACTTAATTAAAAGTGAGTGGAGCACTAAGGGGTATTCTAAACACCTAAAGGACATGTGTATGTCCACAAAACAATTTAGTTTATGCATCATCTTCTCCAGCCGAAATGAACCTCCATGGAAGCACCATTGTCGCCCCACATGCAAGCTTCATTGGTGCATGATAAAGCCATCCTTTCCACTTGGTTCCTTCATTAAAACTTGCCTACTCACCTTGGGGAAGATATTGGCAATAAGAAAAATAAGATTTGGTGAAGTTTGAAGGAAGCTCTCAAGTTGTAAGTGTCCAAATCTTCTCCCTAGCTTTAGTAAACCTTGTGTTTAGGTTTAGATGAGTAGTTTGGTGAAGAGAAATGAAAAAAATAGTGAGATATGAACTTATCCATTTTTGGCAGCCATGAAGGTTTGTGGTGTTTGAGTTTTTCTTACCTCTAATGGACGGGAATTAAGGTTGATTAACTCAAATAGAAGTTGTAATAGGTTAATGTCCAAGTATGTGCATGTTAGTGCTTGAATTAAGGGTTTGAAATGGGACCACCACCATGTTTGAAAGCCTAAAATATCATGAATTTATGTGTGTGAATATGAAGTTTATTAATGAAATATGATGGTGTTGAATTGTGGGCAGTTTGTATAATTGCCATGGTAGTGTATGTGTAATATAAGTGTTGATGTACATTGAATTTTGGTAGATGTAAATGTTGAATTTTAATGGTGTATTGTGTGCATTGAGCACTTGAGTATTCTACCCAAAATACTTGTTGGAATTGTGTACAATATATATAGAAGTGCCATGATTAAATGTTGAAGTATTGGGAGGAGGAGGATTGTCAAAATTGGAAGTGTGATGTTCAAATGCAGGTTGTGTATGTTGGCAGCACATAAATTAGGTCATAAGTGCAAAACTGTGAACCTAATTGGTTTGAGACCAATAGGGGGTGAAACTAGACACCAAATAGGCCAACTTTCATGTAGAAATGTTGCCAAAATTCTACCTAGAAACTGACCTTAAAAATGACCAAATCCGGAATGACAACCTTGCAAACCCAGATTTTTGACCATATGAACAATTGTCATTAGGATGACCATAACTCACTCAAAACAGGTCCAATTAACCTAAAAGTTTTACCATGGATAGCTTAGACATAGAGCTACAATTCTTATGAAGACCCCAAAGCCTAGAAATAGCCAGAACCAAGTCAAATAGCTTGCACAAATTTGGGTACCAAAACTGTCAGAACTAAAAGTAACCTAAAATTGACCAAATTTTGCAGTAAAGGTGCAATCTGTCCAGCTTTATTAAATTGACAATATCTTGGACTATACAACTCAGAATTACCTGAAATTTTGCCCAGAGTGCAATAAGACATAGAGCTACAATTTTGCTTCTTTGACCAGAAGCTAAAAACTAAGAGAAATAGGACTTTAAGCTAGACCGATCTAGCACACAAAAATTGAGAATTTGACATTTACATATAATGATGCTTGAGGTAATTTGGCAATGAATGCCAACTTGTAAAAAGGGTAAATTGCATTATATTGATAGCATATTGAATTGTAAATTGTGACATGTTGATGCTAGAATCAACTTATCCATATTACCTAAAAAGGTCAACATATGCATTGACTTATGAAATTACATAATAGCTAGTAAACTCTAGAAATTGAAGAATTAAACAATTAATTTATAATGTGCCCTAGTTTGCCTAGTTGACTAGTTTGGATAGGTTGGCATGCCAATAGGATTCTGACAGCTGTTCTGTAAATGGCTTTACGCCATACTGTATTTTTATGGCATATTATGCCGCACTGTGACTTTAATAGCCTACGGCTATACATATTATGTTATTATACTTGGCTTATCGCTAGATTGACTATATGGCTTTTTAGCCACACTATTTGCACACCGGGAGACACTTTGTGACTGATGGTGTGACGGCCCGAGGTACTAGGTATCCAATGCCAGTATATTCATTTATCCTGTCTGGTCATTGTATAGGCTACACGAGCAGTTAATTTAAGTACTATTAAATTCAAATAGTTAAATCCAATCTTCTGACATACAGCACCACCAAAATTAGCACAAATTGAAATGTTAGCAAATAAAAGTAGAATCAACAACTGTAAAGAATATCGATGTCATAAATTCATAAACAATTCATTTACTTTATTTTAGTATATATTTCTTTATATTTGGCACCAATAAGCAAAATTGCTTAGCGCGTTGCTTTTGTAACGCATAGGTAGTGGAGACACAGCCGGGGAGCCCAGCAAACCTACGACCGGGTGAGACATCAGATCTGCACAGGAGTCCAGAGTCATCTGCACTGTATTGCATACATGGTAGGACTAAGGATATCTTGTACTTTGTACTTCTATTGTATTTTTGAAATTCAGCCGTGTATTTTGTAATATTATGAAAGCTCTAAAGTTTGTAATATTTTGTACATACTAAATAACATGGAGATTTTCTGGATATATTTAAATTATTATGGACTGTATTATGGAATTGTTTAATGACTGCAAAAGTCTATTGACTTTACTGAGAAATCGAGACTGTGAAATAGTTGAGATTTTGATATTATCATATTGAACTGTTTTTAACAAGTTTGGAAGGACAGTTTGTCCGAAATACAGGCGGCACCTTGCCAAATTTTTATTACCATTTTTGAAACACTGATTTTATTAAAGTATGAAAATAGTATCAGCATGATATGAATATTATATAAAAGACTTCTTAAAATCAAATTGAGTTCAGGAAATGAGCTGATTACAGACTAGGTGCTTCGGCACGTCGTGTAGCACGCCTTTCTCGACTATACTGTAGACGGGCAAGGGGTGTTACAAAAGTTTAGTAATTCATTAAGTATACTACGGGATCATGTTATGCCTTATGAAGGGTAAGGTGTGACATTACCATCACTAAACAGGCATAACAGATCATTTCTATCACCGAATATCACACTTGGGCCTATTAATAAGTAACAGACATTGGAAACTCAAAACTACTAAACCCAATCTTATAATTATTTCGGGCTTAACAAAAGAATGAGATGCACCAAGATCAATCAAAACATGCACATCAAATCTTCTAATGCAAAGGTTACCGAACACCATAATGTTGGAGGTATTGGCTTCCTATTGTGTCATGGTAAAGATCTATACCAGTGCTGTTGAACCCCTTCCTTGAGAGCCTGGTATAGAGGAAGAAGAACCTCATCCTTTACCCTGTCCCCTTCTTGATAAGGGACCCTCAGAAGTCTATCTCGCTACTAGTTGAGCCACACTGCCTGACCCAGTCTATTGTTGTGAAGCCACCCTTTCCATGTTAGGACACTCTCTAGACATGTGCCCCTCTTGACCACACTTGTAACATTAGAAAGTTCCAAACCTACAAACTCCTAGATGAGGCTTCCCACATCTGACACAATCAGAGGTATCTGAACCCAAACTAGATCTACCTAACATCCCAAAGCCTAACTTAATTCTGTTCCATAACATATTCTTCTTTTATTTCTTACCAAACTTCCTTCCTTTATCTTTCTTAGTTACGAATGAAGAACTAGTCTTGGTTAAATGATCAAACCTCCCTGCATCAATAGCATTAGGAATTGTGGATTGCTCGACTTTGTACTTTTCAACTTCAAACTCCCTTCAATGATATCCCCAACCTCCATTTTTCTTGCAGCATCTACTATGGAATGGAAGCTATGGGTTTCTGTAACCAAAATCAATGAAGAGTATCTGAAGCGTAACCTCTAAGTGTACCTCTTTGCCTTCTTCTTATCTATATCATACTCCTACCCCACATACTATAGAAGCTCAACAAACTTATCTATATAACCGTCCACACTTATATCGGTAGTTTGTCTCAACTATTCAAAGTCCACCACCTTTAGTTCCCTAGAGCTTTCTAGAAAAGCCTAGTTAGTCAACTCTATCACAAACTGAGACCAGGTTATAATGTTAACTCTGTCAATAATATAAGACTTATACCACTCCTTCCCCTTTTTACATTTTAAGGTAAAGCCAGCCATCTAAATGGCCCTACTATCCTAGTATCCAATTTGTTAGCTATCATTTTGATCGCCCTAATGTACTCAAAAGGATTATTTCCTTCTTGTACTTAGGAGCATCAAACTTTAAGTAGTCTGCTATCTTTGCTTTACCTCAACTACTTATTCCAGTCTCTTGTTAGGAATTGTAGGAGCTGTAGGGGGTGGTAATGGTACTTGTTCTTGTAGGAACGGAAGCGTGAAAAACACAAGTTTATACCATTGAATTCAAAAATTTTCACCTAGGGTCACATGCACCATGCAAGATTTATTTTTATCTATTTGATTTCAATGATAAACAACATATTAAAACTCTTTTAATATGTTTTTGGATCTGTATTTGCCATTTAAGATTTTAAAATTAATCAGATTAATTTTAGAACCCTAGATTAAATCAAGAACGATTACACTAACCTCTTGATGTCTGCGCAATGTCTGCGCTTTGAGATTCGTCGTCAGGACACCAGATGTTGTCCCTCTAGCTTGTCCACACCAAGAACACCTATGGCAGCCCTTGAACAGCTTCTAAAGCCTTTTCTATTAATTAGAAATTCAAGTTCTGCCTTTTAAGAGATTAAAGATGTAAACAGGACACTAGAAACAATTTCTAGCGTTCTTAATTCAAGAGATTGATGGCTAATCTCTTTGAATTGATGAGAGATGAAGAGAAATAGCTGGAGAGGCTCAAAGTGGCGTGACAATTGAGAGGAGAGGCTGCTAGTTATGTTTTCTTTTCATAACCACACTTAAATAGCTAGGTTAACACATTAAACCCTAGCCACATGTCACCTTTTGATTAGCTCTAGGTTTAAGTGACCCAATCACATTGTGCCAAGTGTCAAACCTATATTTAATCTTGATTTTAATCATCTTACATGATTAAAAATATTTGGCAAGCTTATGTGTTATGCCATGTGTCACCATCTCATGGTGCCACGTGTCACACCGCAAAAATGACCAAAATGCCCACGTGTCTTAATTTTGAGTTCTTAACCCAAAATAATTATTTTCTTCTTCTAATTAATTTATATCAAATATAAATTAATTAATTAATCTCTATTAATTAATTTCTCATCAATTAAATTCATATTTAAACACTTTAAATATAAATTTAATTTATACTACATCCAATAATCTAGATTTGGTTTCAAGTCATGCTAGGGACTTTGCAATTTTATTGCAAACCAAATCTATTTAATTAATCAATTAAACTCTTTAATTAATTAATTAAATCATATTTAAATAGGTGATAACTTGTGTATGTGTGTGACTTACTAGGCTCATCACTAATTGGCAATGAGACATGATATCAACTCTTAATATCATCAGAACTCTTTCTTACCATAAATGATTTCTCTAAATCATTTTATGAACCTCATAGACCATGGTTAACACCTAGCATAGCATGCCATGGCCACCCAATTAGTAATAAGGTTTACCTTAAATGAACCTATAATCATATGTTACCATGCACTAGAATCTCTCTGTTACAAAATCCCAACTCAAGCTGGAGTCATGGTTTATGTCAAACTCCATTTGCTATGAATATTATGTTCTCTTTTAATTCCAGTTCTTGATTAAAATATTTTTCTCATCAGAAACTCTTTTCTGAATAAATCTATCTGTCCTGGCCAGGAACTTGAAACATCAAGAACAATTAAATGAACATAGGATTTTAACTCTATTTACTTAGAGGAACAGATTCCATCTTGATCAACACCTACCTCCATATATAACTAGCAGGAGCCAACACATGCCCATATACCCATACATAGTACAAGTATGAAAGCAGTATCAAACTCAAACTACCTATATACAAGATAACTGTGCTATCTCAGGTCTAAAGATTATATGCACTGATATAATTTATGACAAAACATTGACAAGAGTAAACTCCATGTGCTTGTCATAAGTGTCACTGGTTCGGCCTACTTATCATTTATAAGTGCCTATCAAGTTTGTTATATGGCATGAGACTCACCATTCCATCTTATTTATATCTCATATAAATAACTTGGGAACAAACATGAATACAATCTTTCTGGATAAGTCATGTCCTTATTATGAAGTATCCTCGATTGTGAACCTATTTATGATACTTTGTGCTAGAAATATTGTCACTCATATTCTTAACAACTTAAGAATAATATTTCTAACAAAATATCAATGGACCTTTTCTATTACACATAAATATATTATGTAAACGGAAAATTGGAAATGCCTTTTATTATTAAAAATATGTACAAGATACATACTAAATGATATGCTCTAGGGCATACTACTAACAATCTCCCACTAGCACTAGAGCCATTCATTACAATATCTTAGACCTATCTTCTCAAGATGTCGGTCTAACAGAACTTGTGACAAAAGCTTAGTGAATGGATCAGCTGAATTTTTAGCTGATGTTATTTTTCTGCATGGCTATATCGCCTTGCCCAACTATATCTCTGATAATGTGGTAGTGCCTTTCTATGTGTTTGGATTTTGGGTGAGACCTTAGTTCCTTAGCCTGTATGACTGTTCCATTATTGTCACAGTGTAATGGAACTACTGACTCAATGGAAGGAACTCGTAGAAGTTCATCACGAACTTCTTTATCCAAACAGCTTCCTTTGCAGATCATCGATGCAAAGAATATACTCACCTCGAGTGGAATCTGCAATCGTGCTCGCTTGGAACTCTTCCAACCGATCGCACCTCCATTACAAATGAACACATATCCAGAGGTAGACTTTCTATCATCGATATCTGATTGGAAATCAGAATCAGTATAACCATCCAATTGCAAGTCTCCACCTCCATAAATCAAGAATAAATCCTTAGTTCTTCTCAAGTACTTAAGGATAATCTTGACAGCTATCCAGTGTTCCAAACCTGGATTGGATTGATACCTGCTAGTCAAACTAACAGCATATGCGATATCCGGCCTAGTACACAACATTGCATACATTAAACTTCCAATAGCCAAAGCATATGGAATCCTGGCCATCTTATCTCTTTCTTCAGGTATCTTTGGAGACATCTCTTTAGAAAGGAGGATACCATGTCTCACTGGTAACAATCCTCTCTTGGAATCAAGCATGTTAAACCTCTTTAACACCTTTTCCAAGTATAGACTTTGGGATAAACCAATTATTCTTTTCGCTCTATCTCTATAGATGCGAATCCCAAGAATATAGGTTGCCTCCCTTAAGTCTTTCATGGAGAATGTATTTGACAACCATACCATTATAGTCGTCAACATACCTGTATCATTACCCATCAACAGTATGTCATCCACATATAAGACAAGGAAAGTGATAGCACTGTCACTAACCTTCTTATATACACATGGCTCATCCTCATTTTTGATAAAACCAAAAGATTTAATGACTTCATCAAAACGGATGTTCCAACTCCTCGAAGCTTGTTTCAACCCATAAATGGATCGCTTTAGCTTGCATACCTTGGAACCATCTTGGGATTCAAATCCCTTAGGTTGTTCCATGAAAATGTTTTCTTCAATGTATCCATTGAGAAAAGTCGCTTTGACATCCATCCGCCAAATCTCATAATCATAGTATGCACTATTGCTAATAAAATCCTAATTGATTTAAGCATGGCAACAAAGTAGAAAGTCTCCTCATAGTCTATTCCTTGCCTTTGGCGAAACCCTTTCGCTACTAGCCTTGCCTTATAGGTCTCTACCTTTCCATCAGAACCAATTTTCTTCTTGAAAACCCATTTGTTCCCTATAGGTACAATACCTTCAGGTGGGTCAACAAGATCCCAAACTTGATTCTTATACATGGAATCAATCTCGAATTTCATAGCATCAATCCATTTTGAAGAGTCTATATCTGATATAGCTTCTTCATAGGTAAGTGGATCATCTCCATGATCTACTTCTTCATGAGTAGACAACTCTTGTTCTTCTTCATGAAGAAAACCATATCTCACTGGTGGGTGAGATACCATGGTTGTTCTACGAGGAACAGCTGTAGATGTTTCATCAATGGGTATTGGTTGACTAAATGGATCTATATCCATCGATGCATTGGTTGGTCAGAATTCTCCAATTCTAACTCTATTTGCCTTCCTTTGCCTCCTTCTTGAACTAACTGTTGTTCAAGAAATGTGGTATCTCTACTTATCACAACCTTTTGTGAAGTAGACAAATAAAATAATATCCAAAACTATCTTTTGGATATCCAACAAATCGACCTTTTTCTGATCTGGTCTCCAATTTATCAGTGTTCAGCTTTTTGATATAAGCTGGACAAACCCAAATCTTAACATGCTTAAGACTTGGTTTTCTTCCATGCCATATCTCATAAGGTGTGGAAGAAACGATTTTGATGGAATCCTATTCGAATATATAAAGTGATTCTAATGCAAATCCCCAAAAGAGATTGGCATATCAAGATAGCTCATCATACTACGCACTACCATATCCAATAGGGTACGATTTCTCCTTCGAGATACACCATTTAGTGGCGTTCTGGAGGAGTCACCGAGAAACAATGCCATGCTCTCTCAAGTATTCATCAAATTCAGTACTCAAATATTCACCTCCACGATCTGATCGAAGAGCTTTAATACTTTTTCCTGTTTGATTTTCTACTTCAGATTTAAATTCTTTGAACTTTTCAAAAGATTCATGTTTGTATTTCATCAAATACAAATACCCAAACCTTGATTTATCATCAGTAAAGGTAATAAAATAATGAAAACCCCTTCTAGCCATTTCTTTAAACGGACCACATACATCACTATGTATTAGTTCCAAAATATTTTCAGCTCTTAGCCCTTGTCCAACAAAGGGTAATCTAGTCATTTTTACCTTGAAGGCAAGATTCACAAGTTGGAGTAGGCTCAGAGCCCAATGAGGATTGAATCCCCATTTTCTCCAATTTTGCAATCCTATCTTCTGCAACATGACATAACCTTAAGTGCCAAATATATTTTGAACTTGAGTTGGTTTTCACCATGGCATTGCATTCATTTAGATTGCTTTACTCTGGCAATGGAAACACTTTCCTATTGGCAATGGAAACACTTTCCTGCTGGCAGTGGAAACACTTTCCTTTGCCTTTATCAGCTTTAGTCTTCCTTTTCTGCTTAGCTATTTTCTTGGAAGGACCAGGAATCTGAGGTTTCTTTTTCTTATTGCCCTTCTTCTTGTTGGACTTTCCAGCAGAAGAAGATGCAACCAAAGCTACCTCTTTTCCTTTATTGCCTGGCATATTCTTTTGGGCAATAACCAGCATGTTGAGTAAACCAGCTAAGGTGCATTCCTGTTGAGTCATATGGAAATTTGTTACAAAATTCCCAAAAGACTCAGGAAGGGACTGAAGGATCAAATCCGTTAGTAGTTGGAAATCCATGTGGAAGTCAAGATGTTCCAATTGCTCAATCAGCCGAATCAACTTGTAGACATGATCTCCAACATTCTGTCCCTCAGACATCCTCATGCGGAATAGCTGCCTAGATATCTCATACCTAGCATTTCTGCTGTGCTCACCATACAACTCTTGTAGGTGAAGGAGGATCTCACTCGCACTCTGCATGTTCTCATGTTGCTTCTGTAACTCATTACTCATAGAAGCACGCATGTAACACTTAGCTCTCATATCATGCTCCTTCCACTTGTCCAAAGTTTCATGTTCCTCTTGTGTGGCCTCTGGAGGTAAGGGACCAGGAACATTTGAATCTAGAACATATCCTATATGTTCAAGGTTCAGGACAAGTTTCAAATTTCTTAGCCAATCAGACAGGTTAGGTCCTGTCAACCTATTGTGATCAAGTATGCTTGCAAGGATATTGGATGGTGGTGGTTGTTTTGTGCTCATTATTATCAGAAAATTAATTGCAGAAATAACCAGATTAATTAGTAAATGTATCATGTAATTAACCAAATATGATTATGGTCTTTTAATCAAATTGGTCCTCCCACTAACTTAGCGAATCCTACACTTCCAAAGTAGAAAATGGAAATCCTAGTTGGATGGATTTCTAGTGGGTGATTGAATTCTTATAATTCTATTGATCATCCTCAGGTACATCCATTATTGGAATTACAATAAACTATAAGTGAGCAACTCCTTGCCCATCACATCTCATGTGAGGTTCAATCCTTTACCTAGCCCCTAATGCTCAAAATCTCAGGTACATCCATTATTGACTTATCTTGCATTAGTTAAGTTGATCCCATTGAGCCATAATTATGCAAATAATTTTAATGTCCTCAGGTATATCCAATATTGGCCACCAAACCATTTACATATTTACAACATCTCATGCTTAACAATTATTCTTAAGAAAATCTCTTAAATAAATTGCATCTTATGCAACTATTTAAAATTTCTTAAAATAATTGCCCCAATGGAGGGCTTATGTTATAATTACTTTAATTATACCATTTCCAACTTAATCATTTGTTTGGAAGATTTTATAGCCATCCTAATTACTATTAAGGTCTCACTTTGCACATTATCCATTTAGCATGCATATATCATATAATTGCATACATTCCCATACATCTCATGCATTCATGGATAAGCGAAATATGGTATGATCATAGACTTTCTAAGGGATTCAATTCGAGCCACCAAGAATTGAATCAGGCATTCCTAGGTGCATTTCATTCATTCATTTTACAAGAGTTGCTGAAGGAGTACATAATCAACACTTGATATTGAATTCCTCCCACTGGTCCCACCAATGCTCTTGACCTCCTTGAACTTCTTGCAATCCAATATTACATAGTAATCCTTGGCATACCAAGGCGAATTTACAAGAACTTAAATAAATGAAATTACACCCCAAAAAATTATTACAAACTTAATAATACATGCCCAAAATAAATTAAAATAAATTAATTAATTTACAATCCCAAAGAAACATAAAAGAAATAAATCCAATCACATTGGTCTTTTATAGTCCATGATCATCCATCATGCATATCACTATTTAACAATTAAATAAAACATACATACTTAAATTAAATTGAATATCTCATATTCAACTTAAAAATCCAGATTTGAATATGATTCAAATAAATTTAAAAATTCAGATTTGAATCTCATTCAAACAAATTTAAAAATTCAGATTTGAATCACATTCAAACAACTTCAAAAATTCAGATTTGAATCACATTCAAACATTTTTTAAAAAATCATATTTGAATCACATTCAAATATTTTTTAAAATATCTGTTCTGATTTTTATTGAATCATTTTTAATAAATCAGCTTTTAATATGATTCAAACAACTTTAAAAATTTAGATTTGAATCACATTCAAACAACTTTTAAAATTCAGATTTGAATCACATTCAAACAATTTTTAAAATTCTGATTTGAATCATAATTTAATTGTGTGATTAAAACAACTAATTAAACACTTTAATTAGTCAAAGAATAGGCCTTAGATCATACAACAATTGCAGAATTAAAAGCCAAACCTTGAACCACCCAAGGAACCATTGTTGCCGCCACCAATGGTGGCTTCACCATGTGTGACGCCACATCTCATGATCCAACCAGCAATGAATCTCTTGATCTCATGATCAAACACACAATTAAATTATATAATCAACAATCTAAATGGCAAATATAGTGGCTCTGATACCAATTGTAGGAACGGAAGCGTGAAAAACACAAGTTTATAGCATTGAATTCAAAAATTTTCACCTAGGGTCACATGCACTATGCAAGATTTATTTTTATCTATTTGATTTCAATGATAAACAACATATTAAAACTCTTTTAATATGTTTTTGGATCTGTATTTGCCATTTAAGATTTTAAAATTAATCAGATTAATTTTAGAACCCTAGATTAAATCAAGAACAATTACACTAACCTCTTGATGTGTCATGCGTGTCTGCGCCTTTGAGATCGTCTTGAGGACACCAGATGTTGTCCCTCTAGCTTGTCCACACCAAGAACACCTATGGCAGCCCTTGAACAGCTTCTAAAGCCTTTTCTATTAATTAGAAATTCAAGTTCTTCCTTTTAAGAGATTAAAGATATAAACAGGACACTAGAAACAATTTCTAGCGTTCTTAATTCAAGAGATTGATGGCTAATCTCTTTGAATTGATGAGAGATGAAGAGAAGTAGCTGGAGAGGCTCAAAGTGGCGTGACAATTGAGAGGAGAGGCTGCTGGTTATGTTTTCTTTTCATAACCACACTTAAATAGCTAGGTTAACACATTAAACCCTAGCCACATGTCACCTTTTGATTAGCTCTAGATTTAAGTGACCCAATCACATTGTGCCAAGTGTCAAACCTATATTTAATCTTGATTTTAATCATCTTACATGATTAAAAAATATTTGGCAAGCTTATGTGTTATGCCATGTGTCACCATCTCATGGTGCCACGTGTCACACTGCAAAATGACCAAAATGCCCCTGTGTCTTAATTTTGAGTTCTTAACCCAAAATAATTATTTTCTTCTTCTAATTAATTTATATCAAATATAAATTAATTAATTAATCTCTATTAATTAATTTCTCATCAATTAAATTCATATTTAAACACTTTAAATATAAATTTAATTTATACTACACATCCAATAATCTAGATTTGGTTTCAAGTCATGCTAGGGACTTTGCAATTTTATTGCAAACCAAATCTATTTAATTAATCAATTAAACTCTTTAATTAATTAATTAAATCATATTTAAATAGGTGATAACTTGTGTATGTGTGTGACTTACTAGGCTCATCACTAATTGGCAATGAGACATGATATCAACTCTTAATATCATCGAACTCTTTCTTACCATAAATGATTTCTCTAAATCATTTTATGAACCTCATAGACCATGGTTAATACCTAGCATAGCATGCCATGGCCACCCAATTAGTAATAAGGTTTACCTTAAATGAACCTATAATCATATGTTACCATGCACTAGAATCTCTGTTACAAAATCCCAACTCAAATTTGAGTCATGGTTTATGTCAAACTCCATTTGCTATGAATATTATGTTCTCTTTTAATTCCAGTTCTTGATTAAAAGATTTTTCTCATCGAAACTCTTTTACGAATAAATCTATCTGTCTGGCCAGAACTTGAAACATCAAGAACAATTAAATGAATATAGGATTTTAACTCTATTTACTTAGAGGAACAGATTCCATCTTGATCAACACCTACCTCCATATATAACTAGCAGAGCCAACACATGCCCATATACCCATACATAGTACAAGTATGAAAGCAAGATCAAACTCAAACTACCTATATACAAGATAATCTGTGCTATCTCAGTCTAAAGATTATATGCAATCGATATGATTTATGACAAAACATTGACAAGAGTAAACTCCATGTGCTTGTCATAAGTGTCACTGGTTCGGCCTACTTATCATTTATAAGTGCCTATCAAGTTTGTTATATGGCATGAGACTCACCATTCCATCTTATTTATATCTCATATAAATAACTTGGGAACAAACATGAATACAATCTTTCTGGATAAGTCATGTCCTTATTATGAAGTATCCTCGATTGTGAACCTATTTATGATACTTTGTGCTAGAAATATTGTCACTCATATTCTTAACAACTTAAGAATAATATTTCTAACAAAATATCAATGGACCTTTTCTATTACACATAAATATATTATGTAAACGGAAAAGTGGAAATGCCTTTTATTATTAAAAATATGTACAAGATACATACTAAATGATATGCTCTAGGGCATACTACTAACAGTTCTCTTATAACTCCCTCCATGGGATTTTGAGTTCTCATGGTGGTGGAAGAACTTTAGGGTTACTATTGTGGGGGGGTAAATGGGATATGGGTTGTACAATAGGAAGTAAGGTGGGTACGGTATAAAAGGAATATTAGGGGCAGCTCATAAACTCAGGATTTCCAAAACTTCCCTGTTACAAGTATTGATACCCAAGCCCATACTCTCGTTCTAGTTATGGAGGATATATGAAATCAAACTCATCTCTTCCTTCCTCAAATCTATCTTCTCCCATCCTTCCCACACTAGAAAGCTCGAGATTCTCATGTTGTTGGGAGAAGCCGTAAGAACTCCTTTATGCATCTATAGACATTGTAGGTGCCTGTGCAGTCTCCCTACTAACTTCAAAGGACCTTACCTCTCAAAGATTCTCCCCTTCCACCTCTGCTTGCTCTTATCCCAAAAACAGAGTTAGCAGGTACTGCTCCAATACCCTCATTCTCGAGTGGAGCACTGGTCAACCTAGCAGACCATCTTGAACCTCGCATTTCTGAAAGCAAACAAGAAGTGTTGAGCACATAAAAAGTTTATGTGCATTCACATGAACACACAACACATAATCAAACATAACATGAAACCTAAAATGCACATAACATTCATCACATAACATATAGGGACTCAACCATATTGGACATGTATTTTCCAAACTGTGCTAGTCAACATACTTCCTTTCACCTCTCTTTTATACTTTTACTAGCATCTAGATCTACTCATCTAACCTAGGGCTTTGATACCAACTTTGTAATGACCCAAACCAAAGGCCGTTATTGGTATTAGGGATTGGGTCAGCTTAAGGCTGCCAAAATCATAGCAAGCCTAAAACCTAAAAAACATACATACATTCCGGCATCTCACCATTCAAACATACTTTAAACCATTATACCTTAGTCTTTTCATCAATACATAAGCATCCTTAACATAAAAATGGCTCATAATTTAAACCTTAACATATATAAGATCCAAAGTGTAATGGTTTTATATGCATACTACCACAAAGAGATAACATAACATATACATCATCATACTTGATAATATTACATAACTCCAATTTTTTTTAATCACCAGCATAGTGCTATCCATTCATAGATTACATGTCCATCTACCCATACATCAGACATAAAGAGAAAGGTTAAAACTACCCCTAATGCTTTCTCTTCAAAGAACTCTTTTAGTCCTGCAACCCTGTATCTAGGAGTTAGGGGAATGGGGTAAGCTTACACAAGCTCAGTGAGTAAACTAAGCAATCAATAATTATATCATTCATTCACACATGTGTAATGCATCATTCACGTGGGTTTTCACATCACAAACATTTTACGTAAGGTGGACATTATCACCAGTAACTCCCTAAACTTTCCTTTAAAACATAATCTGTGTCATGTACCCTGGGGTAACTTACAGATCTCCCTTGAAAGGCAATTTAAAGATCTACCCATGAGATTTACTTATGGATCCATAACATTGATAATTTTACATAGTCATAATATGGGGGGAGTCAGTGGGTCATCCAACATCCATCAATGAACCAACAATAAATTATGCAATTATGCAACATCTTTATGTTCTAGATGCATACATCCTAAATAAACATGACATGATACATGAGGATGCTCATTAATTACCTATAAATTATTTTC
Organism: Hevea brasiliensis; assembly: GCF_030052815.1. NCBI lineage: Eukaryota > Viridiplantae > Streptophyta > Magnoliopsida > Malpighiales > Euphorbiaceae > Hevea > Hevea brasiliensis. The sequence continues at coordinate 64,063,450 of NC_079505.1, forward strand.
ATTTTATTAAGGTTAGATTTACTCACCTCTTATAGCCTATCAACACTTTACTCAAACAGGAGCTATCCTCGAATCCTTATCCTTCCGAGTTTGCAATGACTCAAACCAAGGACTGTTACCGACACTAGGGATTGGGTCAGCTTAAGGCTGCTGAAACTCAAAGCAAGCCTCAAACCTGTGAAACATATACATTCTTACACCTCACCATCTTAACATACATCAAACCATTACAATTTAGTTTTGTCATCAATATATAAACATTCATAACATAAAAATGGTTCATAATTTGAACCTTAACATACATAAGATCCAAAGTGTAATGGTTCAACATGCATACCCTCAAAAGGGTTTACACAACATAAACATCATTATGCTTAAACAATTATTACATTTTTCTTTAAATCACCAGCACAGTACTATCCATTTATAAGTTACATGTCCATTTACCCATACATCATACACAAAGAAGGGCTAAGACTACCTTTGAAACTCTCTCTTAAAGAACTCTTCTAATCTTATAACCCTACGCCTAGGGGTTAGGGAAATGGGGTAAGCTTATACAAGCTCAGTGAGTAAACTAACCATCATTAATTTCATCATCCATTCATACCTGTGCAATGCATCATTCACATGGATTTTCACATCACAAACATTTCACGTAAAATGGACATTATCACCAATAACTCCCTAAACTTTCCTTTTAAACATAACCCGTGTCATATACCTAGGGGCAACTATCAGATCTCTCTTGAAGGGCAACGTCAAGATCTCCCCTTAGGATTTACATATGGATCCATAACATTACATAACATAACATGGGGGGAGTAATGGGTCATCCAATGTCCATCAATGCACTAACAGTAATTTATGCAATTATGTAACATCTTTGTGTTCTAGATGCATACATCTTAAATAAATATGACATGATGCATGAGGATGCTCATTAATTACCTGTAAATAGTTTTTATTTTACTAAGGTTAGAGTTACTCACCTCTTGTAGCTTATTAACCTCCTTACTCGAATGGAAACTATCCTTAGATCCTTACTCTTCCGAGTCCCTCAAGTCTAATCCTATAAATTCAGACCCTATAGTGTTATACAAGGCTCTAAAACTCTATACACAATATAAACATCCTATTCTAGGCCCTTAGGAACCATAAAATTAGATTTTAGAACCTTAAAATCAAAGGAGAAAATAAATGGGTAGAACCAAGTTCGACTGCCGAACCTTAGAATGTTAAATGCCCATTTTGGGCAGTAGCCACTGTGGCTACCAAAGTCTAGGACTTCAATTGACGAACCTAGAAAACTTCCATATTTTCTGAGAAAATGCAAGCTTCAGCTGCCAAACCTCTGGCTTTTGGTAGCTGAACCTGGGAATTTTTGGAATTCCCAAGTTGAAAACCTATAAATCCATTCTCCCAAAAGCCTTAAAACTCATTTCAAATTTCCAAAACACAATCTCATCACATAAATACATCTATAGGGCCTAGAACAACTAGAAAATATGCTTAAAACCCACATATATTAATTAAAACTTTAAATCCTAGGTTTCTCCAAAACCCAACATGCATAAACTTCATAAAAAACTTAACTTAAAATAACTTTTCATGAAATTAAAGCTTTAAAAACCTAATTCCTCATCAACTGTCTTAGATCTATCTATTAGATTAAGAAGAAAAGAAGGTTACCTCTTTTCCTGGAGCTTGAAGGTGAGAGAACCAAAGCCTCAAAGCTTGAATCTGCTCTTTCCCACTTTCAAATGGAAGAATCCACCTTTGGATCTTCAAAACTCAAAGGGATCTCTTGAAAGAGCCTCTTGCATGCCCTAAAATTGAGAGAGAGAGGAAAGAAGAAAAATCCTAAGTGTTTTGAATTGAAAAAGAGTTGTGGTCCCTTTTATTCCCTTGACAGTAAGGGGACTTTTGGCTACCAAAGTTCAAACTTTCGATTGTAGGAGTCGATTCTGCCCAAATGAGCATTTGAACCATAAAAGGGGCCTCAACTGCTGAAAGTTTGTCCTTCATCTATCGAAACTCCTTCTACCCAAAACAACTTCTTTAAAACTTTTAAAGAACAAAACTCTTCAAACATTTTTTATTCTTAAATACATTTTGAACATTCTAAACACACATACATGAACATATTCTCTCCTCTTATTGCCACTCTCAGGTTAGTGAAGTCTCACTCATCATCTAAATATTTTGTCAAGGATAGATATTCTAACATCAAAAAATGGCAGGTGTTACAGAGTCCCTCAAGCCTGATCCTATAAAATCGAACCCTAGAGTGTTATACAAGGTTTTAAAAATCTATACATATCATAAACATCCTATTCTAGGCTCTTAAGGACCATGAAACCATATTTTGGAACCTTAGAAAAGAAGGGAGAAAAAGTCAGGCATAACCCTCTTTAATTGCTGAAGTCCTAAACTTTGGCTACCAAAGTCTTAAGCTTCAGACAACACTTTTGTCTAGTGCTAACTGCCGAACCTAAAAAATTTTCTAGATTTTCTAAGAAACTATATTTTTTTGCTGCCGAACCTCTAGCTTTCAACAGTCGAACATGGGAATTTCTAAAATTCTCAAGTTGAAAACTTACAGATTCCTTCTCCCATCAACACCCAAACTCATTTCAAAGTTCTAAAACACAATCCCATCACATATACACATCTTTGAGGCCTAAAATAATTTGAAAACATGTTTAATACCCACATACATTAATCAAAAACTCAAATCCTACAATTCCCCCAAATCCAACTTAGCATATACATGGATTTCTTCAAATCCATCAAGGCAAACTAGCCATTTAAGGCCCATAACACTTAAATATAACTATTCTAACCATAAAACATACAACTTCAATAGAAGACCACAAAACCCTAACCCTAACATGCATAAATTTCCCCAAAAACTTAAAATAACTTTTCATGAAATTAAAGTTATATAAATATAATTCCTCATCAACTTTCTTAAATCTACTCTTAGATCAAGAAGAAAAGAAGGTTACCTCCTTTCTTAGAGCTTAGAGGTGAGAGGACCAAAACATCAAAACTTGAATATACTCTTTCACGCTTCTAAATGGAAGAATCCACCTCCAGGCCTTAAAAAACTCAAGGAAATCTCTTCAAAGAGCTCCTTGTATGGCCCAAAGTTGAGAGAGATAGGAAAGAAGAAAACCCTAAGTGTTTTTGCAACAAAAATAAGCTTTGGACCTTTTTTATACCCTCTCTATCGAGGGACTTTCGGTTGTTGAAAGTTCAACTTACGGCTGTCGAAGTCTATTCTGTCCAAAAAAGCTTCTAGGTAGGAAAAAGGGCTTTGACTGCAAAAAATCCATACTTCGGCTGCCGAAACTCGTTTTGCCAGAAACCCTTACTTAAAACCTTTTTAGAAATAAAAGCTTTAAAATATTTTTCTTTCTTAAATACATTTTGAACATTTCAAACCCACATACATGAACATACTTTCACCCCTTATCGCCACACCTTTGTTAGCAAAGTTTTACTTTTTACTAAAATATTCTGTCAAGGACAGATATTACAACATTGAAAAATAGCGAGTATTACAAAAGTGGCACTCAAAGTGTTTTATAAAACACCCACACTAATTTCCTCACTATTGTTGTCACTTCTCTTTTAGGAAACTTTCCTAATGCTCACATAAACTGTCTCTTTAATTTTTCTCAAGGTTACAAGCTTTAGATTAACCTTTAAAAATTTGAGCTACTGCCTATTTATAGCGAAGGAACACAAATTCAAATTGAATTCCCTATCTCAAATTGCATACCAACTAAATTAACTAGAAATCATGCCATCTCAAATTGTGCACCACAGATTTTCGTGGTGGCCTATAATTGTTCACTTTACTTTTTTTTTATATAAAAAAACAAAAATTAAACTGCCCCAATTTATTGCCAACTTTGGCCACTTGCCCAATTGCAAAAGTGGGTGCCCACCATTTTTTTCTTTGTTTCATCTCCTTCATGAAGACCTTTCTCTATTTCATCTTCCTTCGATGTTATTACTCCTCCCAAGACCCTTTTTGGTTTCTCTCCTTTATGAAGACCCTCTTAGTCTTATTTTTGATGGGATGAGCTTGCATGTGCCAAACCCAAAGAAAGCATCGAAGCCACATGTGTAATCCACTTAGACCTAAGTCATGGAGACGAAGATAGTGGCTTCTTCTTTAAGTCTTGAAGACAAGGACACATTGACAAAAGATGAAGAAGATTGATCTATTTTTTTGGATTTCATATTTTGTGTTTGAATTTGATTGTTGAATACTTGGGTTTTGTAAAAATTTCATGTTTTATGTTTGATTGCATTGAATTAATTGGGGAATTACGTTTTGATTTTTGGAAAGAAGTAGGGATTGATTTTGTTGAATAATTTTCGTTAATGATTGAATTATTTTTATTATTGCATTTGCTTATTGCTGGGGGATTGTATTTTTGTTGAGCATCGACGGGATTGGCTAGGGTTTGTTCATTTATTATTACATTTGCGGAGGCAAATGGAATAGGAAAATTTATAGGTTGAACCAAACCAACCCAAAAATTTTCAATTTAGTTTGATTTAATTTTATCCATATTTCAATTCAATTTGATTCGATTTTTATAATTTTCTAATATGATTATTTAATTATTTTGATTCGATCTGATTCAAAATCGAATTGATTGCACACAGCTAAATGCATTTTGATTTTTTCTTTTTCGAAATTTAGATATAAAGGCTTAATTGTCCCAACTTTAATATCAAGGATTATGGTTGTAGACACCATATTTTAGTCGATCCTCAAATACAATGTTCTTTTAAAATTGAAATTTCATTACATTATCCAATCTCAACCGCTGACCTGATCAAAGGTCGCTTTTCCGAACTCAGCAACGGCTTATCTTTGGAATAACTTGATCTCACGTTCAAGTTAGATTGCTTTCCGATCTCTTCACCTTTATCCGATGTGTTCGGATCGATACTGGATCTCTGGACCATTCAATCTTACATGCTATTGTTTTCCGATCTCTCTATGTTCAAATACCTCAAAATTCCAAATCTGCATATAGTGTTGTGATCTGGTATCTCTAAATAATGATTCCGACCCTAATAAGCTCAAGTCATTTTCAAATCTTTACAATTCTATCAAAGCACTCTTCAAATTTTTTAAGGTTTCAGTCAATATTCGGTCACAACACCATTCGATCTCATGTTCACGTGTAATGGTTTTCTGATCTCTCGAGGTGGCTTGATGTTTTATGATTAATAACCGATCTCAGGTTTAATGTTCAACTGTATTCAATTGATTAAGTACTCAGGTAATTTGGTTTGGATGTTTTTCGATCTCATCAAGAAAATTGGGCATGAAAAGACTTAGATTCATTTCAAAATATAAAAATATACAAGTCAATCGACAGGAGTGTAACGCCCTCACCATAGGTAGTCCGTATATTTTACTGTTCTGACGACTAATGTCTGTTCGGACAGTCAGAATGTCTATAACTACACTTAAGTCATAAATTGAAGGAATAAATGTTAAGAAAATATAGGAAAAATTTAGAGGAAATAAAATAAAAATTTAGAGAATTTATTATTTGGTATAAAATAATAAATAAATAACCTGATATGTACTATGAAGGGTATTTTGGTCATTTCACCCCCAAAGGTGAATTTTGACCTAAATGTCAAATTAAAATTTAGAGAATAAAATAATTAACATAAATTAAAATTTATAAAATAAAGTAGGAAAATGAGAAGAGAAAAGAAAAGAAAAGAAAATGCTTATGAAAATTTTAAAATTTAAAGTACACAAAAAAAATAAATATAAATAGACACTAGAAGACAAACTCCCACCCACTTCCATCTTCTTCCTCCATTTCTTCTCTTTCTCTTTCCCCCTTGGAGCTGACTGGTTTGCTCCCTCTTTTCTCCATTGTTGTCAAGCTTTAAAGCTTGATTTCCCAAGCTTCTTCCACCCAAAACCCATAGCTCACTTAACAAAAAATCATCCCCACTCCATAAGGAAGCCATAGATACCCATAAGAAGAAAAGAAAGTGAAGTTTAACAAGTTACAAAAAAGGTTAGTGCACTAATCCATCTTTTTCTCTTCATTAAACATGAAAAGCATGTTTAGCCAAGTATAAAATTCATGAAATTAAAAAGAAAATCTTGAGGAAAGAGTCCCTTGAACTTTTGGTAGCCATGGAAACTTGAGGTTTGTTGCTTGCAAGTGATGAAAAATGGTTCCATGAGAATGTGTGATAAGTTGATATGTTTGGGAGTTTGATTGTGTAGTGTTTGTGCAAATTTAAAACTTTAAAAATTAGAGTTTGTGTAAATGATTGAGGACTTTATGTAAATGCTTGAAATTGACCTATTAAGTTGAGATTGTTGCTTATAGAAGTGTTATGCATGCAAATTGATGTAAGGAAGTTGGAGGAGATTGAATTTTGGGAGTGTAAATTTTCTGCAGGTTGGGACTCAATAAGTCCAGTGGGTTTGTGGAACCATAACTGAAAATGTGTGACTCCAATTGGTATGAGGCCAATTGGAGGTGAAATTAGACTCAAAATAGCCCATTTTTCATGCAGACACCATGCCCAAATTTTGTCAAAAACTTAACCTAAACACTGCCCAAATCTGAATTACCCTGCACAAAACCCAGAAAATGACCAAATGAACAGTACATGTTCATTTGGTCATAACTCTCTCTATACTGGTCCAAATGACCTAAATTTGATACCATTGGAAAGCTTAGATATAGGGCTATAATTTTCATGAAGACCTCTGAACCCAGAAATTCCAAAAACCAAACCAAATTGCTTGCCAAATTTGGGTTATAAAACTGCACAGAATTAGGTTATCCAGAAACTGCTGGACATAAACTCACCCTACCAGTTTTGGCAAAATGGCCATAACTTGGTCTACAAAAACTCAAATGTAATGGAAAAATGTCCATAAGACATAGACCTACAAAATTAGTATTTTGACCAAAACCCAGAAATCAAGAGAACAAGGTCAATTATTTAGAATAAGTTACTGCATCAAAACCTGCAATCTGACCAAACTTCACTTAAGCCCAGAACAGTCTTTTAGTCATAACTTCCACTATAAAACTCCAATTGAGATGAGCCACACCTTTCCAGAAACCTGAGAAATAGGGCTAAAACTTTGTTTTAGAAATCTACCTCAAATTATTCTTGTAAGAACCTCAAAAAGTGACCTACAGTCACTGTCCTGAACTGAGCCCCTGTTGCCACAGGGTACATGAGTCCAGGTCAGTTATTTGGCCATAAATAACTCCACAAAACTTGAAAATTTGTGATTAGAAATTATAATTGACTACAAGACATAGGGAAACAGTTTCTATGAATATCACCATGCCTAAAAGTTACTGCAACCTGTTCCATTAATTAGGTAAACTCTAAGTCTAAAAATTGCCTAGTTAAGGAACCAGAATCTGGAAATGAGTCAGTTATGGTTACCTAACCATAACTTGAGTTCTAAAAATCAAATTGACATGATTTAAAAGGGAAAACAAAGATAAGACATAGGGGAACAACTTCCATGGAGGAAGTGTGGCCAAACAGTGGCTACAACTGATCAAATGGATAGGTAAAAATGAGACACAAAAACTGAAACTAAAGAAGGGTCCATGAGATAAATTATCTTATGGTAGGGAATTTAACCCTAACAAGCTATTAAACACTAAACCATATAAAAGAGGTATGTGGGACCTATTTTCCCACTATAAAGTGATATGAACACTCAAATAAATATGTAATAATGTGAAATTATCCATAGTATACCTAGACTTATTTATTTAGTTTGGATCGATTGGTATACCAATTAGGGACTACAGGTAGCAGTACTGCCTACCGAGAAAATTATGAACTGACAATATATGTCTGGTATGATTATTCTACAGGCTATATGCCTACTTACTGGCCATTGTACCTACTTTATTTTTGGCTTTACAAGCCTGACAGCGGGCCTCATGCCTGACAGCTGGCTTCGTGCCTGACAGATGTATACAGGGTAGACATATGGCTCTCTAACCCGTATACTCTCGTGTATCCACCTTGGATAATCTGTTATAAGTTTCTTGGGCACTAATAAAAATTAATTAAGACTGAATATACAATAAGTAAACAGAAAAAATCCAGATAATTTAAATTGTTCCCAAAGTGAAATGAAAATGTAAAATACCTAGAAATTATGAAATTTCCATATATAAAATTATTATTTAAATTGTTCAGTTATTATTATTATAAATTATGCACCACTAAGAGTTATGCTTAGCGCGTTGGTTTTCCATCATGTAGGTATTGGAGACCGGTCAGCGTGCAGCAGACGATAGTGCCCTAATGAGCTCGACCAAATCGCCCTTTGTCGAGTCAACTCACCGGTCTTTTGTATTTTGGTAGGGCCCATGTACAGACTAGTATTTTGGTTCATTATGTCTAATCATGATGTAATTACTAGTTTATGATGTATTTCATTTTGGATTTGTAATTAAACTTTGAGAATGTAAAGAAAACTTGTAATTCATTATGTATGAATTTCTATATGAATGCAATAGATGATATTTTTGGAGATCTCATAAACAGTTGTGAATGATATGATAAAAGAGAATATGATATGAAAATGTATGAAATGAATATGAACATGTTAATAGGTGATTAGTGGAACCCGCCAGATGCTAATAAAACAGAGGAGGCTCTGTCCGGGTCTCCACAGAAATAAGTTATAAAAAAAAAATTCTACACATGGATTACTACTTTTGAATGACATTAAAAGTTTACAATAGATATGATAAAATAAGATAGGGTGCTCCGGTACCGAATGTGGCACTTCTTACTTGGCTATACAGTAGACGGGTAAGGGGCATCACAACGAGGGTCTCCCCTAACCTGCTTTCCATATACATTTTCAGTTCTATCATTCTCTCTCTCTCTCTCTCTCTCTCTCTCTCTCTCTCTCTCTCTCTCTCTCAGGCTCCTCCTCACTGTCTTCTTCAGCTCTTGGGACGAGATCCATTATCTAGGAGAAGTCTTCCTCAAGATGATGCTTTGCGACCTCGGACAGAAGATCGCCATGTGCATTCATATAAGCACCAGCCTCCCTCGCCAGAGCCTCTTCTTCTTTTGCCTTGATCTCTTTGGTAAGTCGAGCGACATCGGTAGATCGGAAGGACAGAGCATCTTCAAGTTCCTGCTCCAGTTCAGCTATCCTTTCCTCGTAAGATTTTGTTCGACCTTCTATCTCGGCGATGTAGTCCTGGGCAGAGGAGAGTTGGGCGATGTAGTCCTGGACCGCCTTAAGACTCCAAACCTAGCCTCATCTTTTGAGCCAGGAGTTCATCGATGTTATCCTGGGCCAATCTATTCCGATCTTTTTGAAATCAAATAGTGGCACCCAGGACCTTCGCTAGGTCAGGATTACCCCAAACAGAACGGTTCCTTTCTAGAGAATGGATAAGGACTTGAGCACCTCAAGAAAGAGTCCTTACTGCCGGTCGGGAAGGCCCTCCTTCTGTACTTGAAGAGATCGGCGAAGGTGGAGGTTCAGCCTGTTAAGTTGGAGAAAGAACCACCTCTACCTCTGAGACTGGCTGCTCTGGAGGTCGAAAAGGAGAGCTTGGCACTTCTGCCGAGTTCTGCCTCGGTATCTAAGTAGCAACTGCAGCAACCTTCATCTCCTACACTTTCTAGGCGAGCTCCCTTTTTCACTTGTGGCTCTCCTTTGCACTCTCGCCTCCCGCTATACCTGCACAAAGAACAAGTTAGTGAGATCACCAAAGTTAGGATACTAAAGATTTAGATTATACTGATCCCGGGGCCGAGGGCAGAGAGTTGCAGCTTATAGTCCTTATGGGAAATCACTTGCATCAGCTACCATTTCAGTTCAGCCATAACCGCGTCCAGACATGAGTACTTGTGAGTGGCTGCCTAATCCTTCAACTCCTTCACCATAGCGTCCTCATCTTTATTTAGGGCGATCTTCTTTGGAACTGAAGGAACCAAATACTGCCAACTGTGCGGGATGCCCTCAAAACCATTCAGGTCCTTGCTCCTCAATATGAAGAACCAATTTTTCTAGTTCTTCAATGAGGAAGGGAGATCGATGAAAAGTCCACAGTTCAGCTTGGCTTGGAAAAACCAATATTCATCGTCCTTCCGCCGAGCAAGCCTATGCAACTCAACAAAAACCTTTGCCATAGGCTTAAGGTTTTTACCTCGGCATGAACCTCTAAAAGCCACCAGAGTCCGCCAGGAGTTCGGATGCACCTGGGCTACACAGACATGATGGAACTTCAGAACAGCTCTATAGAATTTGTTCAGGGGAAATCGAAGCTCGGCCTTCAATTGTTCTTCATATACCATGATCAGGTCATTTTCTTCAAAGAAATGATCGGCTAGGAGATCGCCATGACATCTGATAAGTTCGAAGGAGTCAGTTGGAAGGTTGCACTTTTGGCTAATGGACTGGAGATCGGTCTCCTTGAGAACTGATGGCAACTCATCCATGGGTAAGTTCTCTTTCCCTGAAGACGATGCTTGTTTTGATTTAGTCACCCGACCATGGGCTGGGACGGTGGTTGTAGAAGGTTCGGTTGCTCATTCGGTCTGACCACCTCACCTTCGTTCGATGTCCATGAGATCTGAACAGAAGGAGGACTAGCAGCTTTCTGATCGTCGTTACGTCTCATTTTCAAAGGTGAAAGATAAAATTGATCAGAAAAAGATTAAAGCTCTTACCGGAGTATAAATCAGTGCCAAAAAACTCTAGAAAACAAGGGAGAGTGTCAAAGTCGCTAAAAGAAAGTCTGAAATGACATAAGGGAGCAAATGGCTAACCCCCTCCCTATTTATACCAGCATGAGCATTAAATGCTCACGAAGCCCCAAGGTACGCATCGGTTAGGGGGATCGGGCCATTTCAATGACACATTAAAAGAAGATTCCAAAAACATAGTAAAAGGTCAGACAAATAAGATCGGTTAATGAAGATCATCAAATAGAACAGGGTTTCGAACTAATAAATTGGTAGACTAGCGATTCGTCTAGGGATCAGATCGGGCACATTTATCAGAGATTGGAATAATAACCAATGCAATAATAAAAAAAGAATAAGTAGATCCAAATTTCAATAATAGATTTCATTTCCAAAAGGTCAGACTACATCATTTGGGCGATCTCTCAAGATCAGCAATTACAAATATCCTTACACTACATTCTACCTAACTCAGACTACTCCCAAACCGAAAGCGTCGCACAATAGGCCTGTGTCAAAGCCTAGTCTAGTGGCTGAATCAAAAGATGTCTTTGATCAGAAAGCCAGCAATAAATACTGGATAGGTTTACAGCTCAGATGGGGTGACTATGACTCTCATGATATTGAGCGGTGTCATTGTCAATGTCATCAACTAGAATCGAGCTGCGATCGGGACCCCCAAGATGGTGAGAAGCCAAATGAACTTCGAGAGGCGGTCACCTATATTAAGATTGAAATTAGCGGTCCTCTTGTGAGAGATCGGTCTGCAAGCCATACCAATAAGCCGATCCGAGATCGACAAGGTAGTCAATTTCGTCCTTGATCGGTCAATTAGTCTAGTTCCCTCACCGTTATCAGATGACGCCCTCATAAACCTTTGATCACCAAAATTGCTCATTTTCAGGAGATAAACAAACAAAACATTCTGAAAAAGATTAAAATGGTTATCCTGCAAAGAATTCTTACCGAAAAAGCCAAGAACTGGAAAATAAAACATTGAAGATTCACCGGAGAAAGAAAGTTGTGAGTATGCGAAGAAAAATTCATCAGCATATATATAGGGCCTTGGCATTTATTGCATGCAGAACTCGAAGCGGCTCATTGGTAATCAAAAAATTTATTGCTTTGACCAACACATAGAAGGGATGAGAAAGAGGTCGGAGAACAGAAAGAGATCAGAAAAGTAGAAAGGACCAAATGCAAAAGAAAATAGAGATCAGAATAAAAATCCTAAGTTCGGTCAATCACAGTGAGAAGATCGAAAAAGGGAAGGACGACCTATAGAGATCGGGGAACTCAGGGAGTTGAACAGCTTCTAATCATGACCTTTAATTCATAAACACTAGCTCCCTCCACCGTCAGATCAGAGTCAGTTAAAGCATTGCAGGCATGATCCAATCTTCACCACACATCTCATACGTAAGGACACACTCCTAGCTGTCGGATTCCAAATGGTTAAAGCAGCCCAGTACATCTTGATTTACACCATTGATTATAATTGTAATGATAGATTTGAGGCCTTTAGATAAAAAATAAATGCTTTTTGTTCCTAGCCCTTGGATCCATTTTATAAGGCAAGACCCTTGACCATTGGATTAAGGGGCGAAAGGATAGAAATTTCGAATGGAATCCCAACCCTCAATTTTGATTCTCCTTAATTCCAGGACGTCGGATTATGTCCCTTTGAATCTAGGCCTTCTGTCTCCTCCTGCTAGAATCCTGGCCCTCTGTTTTGAGTACCCATCTCCTATAAATACCTGCATACAACACCATGGAGGGGGGGGTGATTATTAAGGAAAAAACCCTAGAATTTACTGTAACTTTATTTTCAATCAAGAACTCTCAAGGTTCCTAGAGACTTTAGAAACAAGTTTTCTGAAGGATCTTACCACGGAAACTATAGAGCTTGCAATCCATACTTTGGATAACCTTGCATAGTCTTGGGAATTCAATCACCTTTTCTCAAGAAAATCTCACTTCAATTGTTTACAACTCCTTAAAAACCACCTTACTGTCTCAGTGTTAGTGGCGCTAGATACATGAAGACATCAATACCAGCTTACTCCTTGTTTCAGCCTTTTTTACAGGTAAGTGCTCGACTTATCATTCTCAAGTGTTCATGGCATAGTTTATCTTACGAAATCTTCAGAATAAGTTTACGTCGAAACTGGACTTATTTCACTTTTTGTGACGTCCACAAGTTTTACCTTTTATTTTTACGTTGTCTTTTATTTTTTCGTAAAAAGAAAAAGAGGATAATTCAGGATACTGACATTCTATAAATACCACAAGGAGTACGGATGGGAGAAAATAATGTGGAGATTCCTTGTTAGGGTAAAAATGATTAGGAATAATACGGATGAATTGGGAGGTTAGTTACTCAGTCTAGCTCTAAAAAACATAAATGAGATCGGGATTCGGGATCAAGTTCTGACGGGGAACTTCCGAAATGAGATATCTAGAAGATTCAAAATAAGGAGTCGTAATAAGTTGAGGAAAGTTTGGTAAATAATCATGAGATCGGAAACGAAAGTCTGGGGGCATATGAAAAGCAGGAGATGATATGAGCAACATTCCCATATCTAATAGGGTCAAACTAGTTCGGTCTCACGACCATTCCCTTTTAAGATTCATTTTTGACATATTAGAAGAGATCGAGAGAGAGTTCTTACTCGACTTTTCTTAACTAGAATTCTAATATGCACATTTTAAGAGATCGGGAGAGAGTCCTTACCTGAGTCCTCTTAACAAAATTTTAATATATACATTTTAAGAGATCGGGAGAGAATCCTTACCCAAATCCTCTTAACTAAATCCTAATACACATTTTAAGAGATCAGGAGAGAGTCCTTACCTGAATCCTCTTAACAAAATTCTAATATACACATTTAAGAGGTCGATAGAGAGTCCTTACTCGAATCCTCTTAACAAAATTCTAATATAAGATCGAGAGAAAGTCCTTACCTGAGTCCTCTTAACAAAATTTTAAAATATACATTTTAAGAGATCAGGAGAGAATCCTTACCCGAATCCTCTTAACTAAATTCTAATACACATTTTTAGAGATCGGGAGAGAGTCCTCTTAACAAAATTCTAATAGATACATTTTAAGAGATCGGGAGATAGTCCTTACCCGAATCCTCTTAACGAAATTTCAATATACACATTTTAAGAGATCGGGAGAGAGTCCTTACCCGAATCCTCTTAACAAAATTCTAATATACACATTTTAAGAGGTCGGGAGAGAGTCCTTACCCGAATCCTCTTAAAAATATTCTAATATACACATTTTAAGAGATCAGGAGATTACCCGAATTCTCTCAGCCAAAATTAAAATAAGAATATTTTAAGGAATTGGGAGAGAGTCCTTTACCGAAATCTTTTCTATCAAAATTTTAATATTTAAACACCGAGATACCTAACATGTGAGTCGAGAACCTTCCTCATTCATTATTGATCTTTTGGAACTCAAATAACATCTCTTTAAAATTAGAATCCCAAATTCAAAGCTGAAAAATTAGATAAGATATGAAACAAATCAAATAAACAAAACACCAATTCACCATGGGGACATCCCATGTACCCATGTTCTTGGGAAACCCAAAATGGTGAGATATCGAACGCTCCTTCTATCAATAAAAGGACCGACAACATTACTCCAAAACCCCCAAAATTATTAATTATAAGTAATTAAAAGCGCAACGTTAAATTTGCTAACCCTCGTTAAGAGAAGAGGTGGGGTGCTTAACACCTTCCCCACCCGTGAACGGACTCTGAACCTAGAATCTCTGTTTTGAAAATGGTTTTTGTTTTCAGTAATGATTGCCTTTAATTTCCCTTAAAATTAAAGTGGTGACTCCTCACTTTTTCCACTTCAGTGAGAATCGTCCGGTGACTACAAGGTCCTTGCGATAGCTTGGCGACTCCACTGGGGAAGTAGACCAAAATAACCCTGGTTTAGAAGTCCAAAGAGCAAATTTAACCCTGTGCTCTTATCGGTAATTATGGGGGTTGACTCATAGAATTAGAAGTTTTAATATTTTAATTATTACTATTCTCTCTAATCATTTTGTTTGTTTCAATTGTTTCATTTATTGCAGTAATCTTCGCCTAAATTTCCTTGAATAAGGAAGAGGTAAATATGTCCCTTCACACACTGATCACCTACACGATGTCCTCACACACTTTAGCCCTATACCCGAGCTCTCTTACACTGTCGGAAGTAGGAGGGGGTCATGTAGCGATACCCATGGGTTTTTACCCCGTTAGTATCCGCGAAGACTTCTGCTCAGATTGGAACTTGTTTTACCTATTGTGATAACCGTGGATTTTTCTCGTCATTATCATAATGGTGAAATGAGGCTCTACTGTTTATAGTAGGGACAATTTGGAGACCTGTGGCTTTAGAAAATTAAACCTTAAGCTAAACCGTCAATTTAGTCAGAACCTATGATAAGCCATCCTTGAAGGTAAGACCATCCAATTATATAGTACCTACCCGGTGCCACAGTTGCCCTATTTTAGGACAAAAGGGACATACTTGCTTTCACCTTACTCTGTTTATATTTTTAAACTTTTCTTAAATAACATGAGGATAATTTTTGAATCATACTGCCAGGATGATCTAAACACCTTCCTACTTTAATAAGTGTATAGATATTGTCACGCAAGTAGTATAATTCAAGATTACCTAAATTTATTCTGCTAACTTATTTCCTCTGCAGATATTATAAATAGGTGTCTGCCAAGGGTAGGGAAAACTTTAAAATGGCATCTTCGAGTCAGTCAGCCGAAAAGGTTTTAAAACAGAAACGAGATGCTCAACAAAGATTTAAATCAATCCATTATTTAGAATCCTTACAGACTGATGAGATAGAAGCAGAAGCCCGTCCGTTGCCTCCATTAGATCCTAGTAAAATTGAGATCAGAACAACCGGTTTTGATGACTTATTAAATAGTTGGAAATCATTGCCCAATCATGCCTAAACACAGTTCAAGGAAAAATATGGGAAAATTACCTCCTTGATACGGGTCAAAGCACAGGCTTTGGTACTAAAGGTCATGTTATATACTTGGAATCCCAGTTATAGGGTATTTTTTTTTCAATAATGTCGACACGACACCTACGGTAGAGGAATATTAGACGCTACTGGAGATCCCTTATGTAGCCCAGAATCATATTTATCTCTACCTTGATCACAGACAAACATGGAAATGGTTCGCGCACATAATAGGAGTCCCAGCAGAGGAAGCTAGAGTAAAAGAAACCGTTAAGGGAAACTCGCATGGGTGGCCTTGGATTTACATTAAGAAGCATTTGGACCAGCATATTCAGGGTGAAAGATGGGATAAGGCTTTGTCAGTTCTAGCTCTGGGGATTTATGGACTGGTCTTCTTCCCCGGACCTTTGGGAATTGTAACCCATAACGTCGCGGAATTATTTTGGGCAGTGGAAAAATAGAATGTCAATCCAATACCTTCCATTCTTGCCGAGACCTTCTTGACCTTGACATATTGCCGGCATCAGGGTAAGGGAATCATTAAGTGTTGCATCCAGCTATTGTATCTTTGGATCCTCAGTCATATATGTCCATAAGAAATTAAGGGTCTAACCTGGTACTCTGACCAACCCATTATTGAAAAGATGGTGAAGCTAGTAATAAGTCAAAGGGATAAACGACAATGGCAAGTGCAGATTCTGAATTTTAGTAGTCACAATTACTATTGGAGAAAGTTGTGGACTACGGGCCAACCCATCTTGATTAGTATAGAAGGTCATCATTTTGTACCATTGGTAGGGCTAATTGGATGCACAAGTTATATCCTAGCTATGGTAATGAGGAAATTCGGCTCGACATAATCCATTCCCAATATTGAAGGATTCCGTCAAACTAATTTCTATCATGAACTCGGTAGAGAAGACGAACTGAAAGCTTTGCGCAAATCATAGGAAAAGGTGACCTTGATGGAATGGTCACCTCAAGGGCCAAGCACAATAAACAAATATTCCTTATGGAGAAAATGGGAGAGACAAGGAATATCGAATCTCCAAACTAACAGGGTCTGAGGAAAGTATATCTCACCAAGAAGTTTGTTTGGAAGGAGTTGATGCCGGATCGAGTAGTCCTCTTCAAGATTTGACTACTGAGAACCAGCAACTGAAAGAGCGCATAAAAAGATTAGAAAGTCAAGAGCAAGCATTGAAAAAAGAAGCAAAGAGACTTAGAAAAGAGATGACTGTTGCAGAAATGGAATATGAGAGGCGAAAAACTCAGTGGGAGAAAGAGAAGGCTTCACTCCAAAGCAAAGTAAAGGAAAAAGAGATACAAAATGGCAAATTACGAGAAAGATTGGAATATCATGAGATATTGGTGGAAGAATACAAGCAAGAAAACAAGAGGAGGAAGCGTGAACTTAAAGATCAGATGCAATTAATCAATGATATCTCGAAGGAGTGTGCCAAAGAAAGAAAGGAAAAGGACAGACAAGCCATCCTTTACCAAGAATTGCGAGGGAATGTCAACCAGTTAGAAAAGATGATAGCGCAAGGGAAACAAAAACTGGTGCCTGAATCCGAATATGCTTTGAAGACATTCAACCCTGCGAGATAAGAAGCGAGATTGTATGAGTATCTCAAAAGATGTCATTGTATTTTAAGGAGTCTTCCTGAGCCTAGGCAATAACACAATACTTTGTACGCTTCACAAATAATAAAACTGTGTTCTGGAACAGTGAAACTTATGAATGACTTCACAAATAATAAAACTGTGTTCTGGAACCGTGAAACTTATGAATGAATAGTGTAACTCCCACGGGATTTATCCTCGTTAGAGCTATGTGAAAAGACGTATGCGTCATATGAACATACATCATAACCATGCATACGCCCCATCATTCATAGTTGAACTATCGAATGATGCCATCTACCCTCGGCAGACACCATTTCCAGCAATTGTTTGCCACAGTATCCTTTAACCAACCAAAACTTTGGCCACAGTAAGTTTATTTGTAGAAATAAAACTGATAATGCACTTTTCTACAGGAAACCAATATTGCTTCCAAAGCAGATCCGATCTAGCAACTAGTTGGACCAAGAAAAGTTTACTTAACAAGATCTCGAGCGAAGAAGATAATGGAAAAGCAAGAAAAAGTGTAGGCAAGTTTTAGAATTAAGGGAACAGATCTCAGAGTTAATGAAGATGATGAGAGAAATGTCCCAAAACAAAGAAACTACCCGGCCAGCACCGAAACCAAATTTACTAGTGATTCCCCCACTTACAATGACAGTTGATACTCATGCCCAAAAGCTTCATAATCAAGCCTCAACTTCTTTCACCTTCCAAACTCCCATTCCTGACCCAACAATTACCTTCAATCCAATATTTCTTAGCAGTGAATTTCATGTCTCTTATCACCAGGCTGTCTCGAATGCAGAATTTCATCCTTCAACACCGATCCCTTCAGTTTACCCTGCAACCAATTTTCCAACTGGGGGAGTAGCTCATGTAATAGGAGGAAAAAGCAGAGAAAAAGAAAATGAGAAGTTATCTGCTCTGGAGGAAAGGCTAAGAGCTATTGACGAGTTAAATATATATGGCTCAGTCGATGTGTCTTCACTGAGATTAGTGCCAGATGTTGTGGTACCACTAAAATTTAAGGTCCCAGAATTTGACAAATACAGCAGAAGCTCCAATCCACGCATCCATTTAGCCACTTACATATCTAAGATGTCTGCTCTTATAGAAGATGATAGACTCTTGGTACACTTCTTCTATGAAAGCCTCACAGGAGCAGCCTTATGTTGGTGCATGCAATTGGATAGGAGTATATTACGCTCCTGGAAAGATTTGGCTGACACTTTCCTCAAACAGTATAAGTTCAATTATGATGTTGTCCTCACACGGAGAGACCTCCAAAACCTGGTGCAGAGGGAAAGGGAGAGCTTTAAGGAATATGCCCAGAGGTGGAGAGAAAAGGTAGCTGAAGTTTATCCTCCGGTGACAGACAGTGAACTCTACTCTCTATTCATTGAGACCCTGAAGGCCCCATATTTCAATTTAATGATTGGGAATACTTCCAATAGTTTTTCGAATATCATCTAGATGGGAGAAAGGATTGAAGCAAATCTCCGATTGGGGAGATTACAAGAAGTAGTAGGTGAGAGTCCTATGAAAAAGTATACCAATTTTGGGAAAAAGAAGAAAGGGGATGTGCACTCCATTTCAAAAACTCACCTACCGCCACTAAATAATTTTTGCCCATACACCTCAGCCCAAAGTCCATACCCTCTAGCCCAAAACCCAATGGTAGCAAATGTTCCTCCTCCATTCTCGAATTATCCTCGCCCACAATATCCTCCTAAAGCTGCCTATAATCCTAGACCATCTGACCAAAATACTCCTTTCAGACCACCTGCTTCTCAACCTAGTTCGAGACCATCAAGGAATTCTGATCCGCCGAATTCTGATCCGCCATTACCACTCCCACTTAGTGAAATTTATTGTTATCTGTTGGGTATCAATCAGATAGTGCCCATCCCACTAGACCCCATCCAGCTGCCATATCCAAGGTGGTATGATCCTAGCGCCAGATGTGACTATCATGGCGGGGCTATAAGACATTCAACAGATAACTATGGAGCCCTCTGAGGAAGGGTATAATCCTTGATTAGAAATGGGTGGTTAAAGATTGAAGGGAGTGGCTCCACTCCTAATGTCACTTCAAAGCCATTACCCCATTACGATACCAAAAAAGGGAATGGTGTGAGTGTGATAGAGTCCCTGGATGAAAACTTGATTACGGAAGTGGATCAGTTAACCCTGTTCTTCAATGAGATTCTTGCAATGGCAGTACTGGAAGGGTACATACATCTATATAGGCTTAACTCTGGAAATGATCTATCGGGCTTAGGATGCCCTTATAATGGAGCAACCAATCACGAATTGCAGAATTGTGATGAATTCAAGGAGGAAATCTGGAAGATGATATCACTGAAAATCTTGAGGTGTCAATTAAAGTCAAAAGAAGAAAAGGAAGTGAACATCGCCATTTATGGTAAAGACATCTCAAGATCTGCTCCAAAAATGGTTTTTTCTGTTCCCACCACATCAACATTTCCAGCACCACCTCTGACAATCATACGTACCCCACCACAGCTACCAGTTACCAATACCCATGCTGTGCCTTGGAATTATAATTTCCAAGTTTATACACAGAGTGCATCCAGCAGTACTTCCATCCCTACCCTCAACCATACCTACACTCAACCCATTACCACCCCTAAACCATGTTTCACCCCTCATGCTTACTTCAAAATGACCTATACAGGCCCCTCCAATGACTCTGCTCCCCAATTCACATCAGAACTTGCCTTAATAAATGACTCTCCAAATCTAGAAGTAGAATTTATTACTAGAAGTGGGAGGTGTTACGGCACTGAGGAAAAGAAAAGTAAAGGGAAAGCAGAAGTAGAAGAGTCACCTGAGACTGAGGAAAAGGTGGGAAAAGTAGTAGAGAGGGGAGAACCCAATGAAAGGAAGGAATAAGATGAACTGTTGTTGCAAATCATGAAGCAGAGTGAGTACGATGTGAATGAACAATTAAAGAAGACACCTACTCGAATCTCCTTGCTGTCATTAATATTGATCTCGGAAGTGCATCGCCGTGCCTTACAGAAGGTTCTGGACCAGGCCTTTGTAACCCCGGACATCACACCGAGGTAATTTGAAAAGATAGTTGGACAAATTCAGGCATCCAATTTCGTCACTTTCTCAAAAGACAAAATAGGCCCAGCTGGCTTGAAGCACACTAAGGCTATGCATGTGATAGTTAAGTGTAAAGGATGTTTGGTTGCTAAAGTTCTAATTGACAATGGCTCTGCACTCAATGTCTTGCCTAATGCGACCCTAGCAAGGCTCCCAGTAGACCCATCTGGAGTACGCCAAAGTTCCATGATTGTGAGGGCATTCGATGGCACAAAGAGAGATGTGTTAGGAGACATTGACTTGCCACTCTAAATTGGGGCATGTACTTTCAATGTAACATTCCAGGTGATGGATATTGAACCGGCATACACTATGCTGTTGGGAAGGCCCTGGATTCATTCAGCAAATGCGGTGCCTTCAACTCTACACCAGAGAGTTAAATATGTCATGAACGGTAAAATCATACTGGTGAGAGGAGAAGAAGCTATACTAGTCATTAAGTCACAATCAGTTCCTTATGTGGAAACAACTGAACCATCCCTAGAAAGCTCATTTCAAGCCTTAGAATTACAAGAAACTGTTCTAGCAGATGGGGGAGCTGCAGCCATGGTTGCAAAAGTAATGCTGAAAAATGGCTATGAAAAGGGCAAGGGATTGGGTGTCACCCTGCAAAGAATTGTTGAACCCGTGTCAGCCGCTCAAAGAAATGGTCGCTTAGGGTTGGGATATGATGAAGATGCTTTGACTGATAGAAGGTTCCGGATGAGAAACCTACTCAGGGATCAAAGATTCGACAAACCTCTCGAAATGAAGAAAAGCATCCCGAAAATCTCAAACGTTTTTACCATACCAATCACTAAGAACTTAGAAGGAGAGGATGAAGAATCACCCTTAGAGTCATTTATCAATGTCTTGCACCTGGATTCCATGTCCGAAATACTAATCTCACCAACCACTGAGGAACAAGAGCTTGACAATTGGGAAGTCGAAGATATCCCCATGCTTTATTTCGAGTAAAGTATTTGTTACCAGCACTTGATTACTTTGTGTAACACCCCTAAGTTCGGTAGTGCGTTCTGCTGTACCGGTGACCAGTGTTGTCCGGACAGCTAGGATGCTTAGAACTACACTTCAATATGAGTGAGGAGACATAAAATAATGAAATACAAGAAAAGAAAGTACAAGAAAAACAAAGGAAAAATCATAGCAAAGAAATGTAACCGAGTAAGTGAGCCGGGAAACCTAGCGATGGGTGACCGCACCGGGAAGTCACGGCGTGGACCGTTGACTGCTCGGATCATGGGAACCTGGAAAACATTTTTAGGACATAAATAGAACCTTATTAAAGAGTAAATATCATTAGAAAGATCAAAGAAAAATTAAATAATTAGTACAAAGAAAAGTGAGAAATCGAAAAAGCATAAAACCAGAATAGAAAAATCGTGAATGCCACCTGAACAGGTGCATTATGGTCATTTGACATCCCGAAGTATCTTTTGACCTAAATTTCCATTAAAAATAAATAATATTACACTTAGAAAATAAAATGAAAAATTAAATTGGTGGTACCTAAAGTAAATAGTAGAAATTAAAGGTTAAATGTGGAATAAGTGGGAATTTAACTTATTATATGATTAAATGACTAAGTGGACCACTAAAGGGATTAATTAAATACATAGTGGGACATGTGTACACTTAAAATGCAGCTGAATAAGTCATCTTCCTCATTTGCATTCAACTTGCCGAATTGAAGAGTGAAGGAACCCACCATTGACGTTTTGCATGAGCTTCATCTTCTCCCTTCATTTCATCTCTAAATACTTAAGTAGCTTTATGAAAAATGGTCTACACATCACCAGGAAGATATTGATACCAATTTTGAGAAGTTTGGTGAAGGTTTAGCAAGTTACAATTAAAGGTAAGTTTGCATTTTTGAGAATTTCTTTGTTAAAGTTTATGTTCATGTTATGGGTGTTGGTTTGGTGAAGGAAAATTTTGAGTTTGAAGGGTTATTGTTGTTTTCATTTTGGACAGCCATGAGTCACGTTTTTGATGAGATATTTGTGCATATAATTGATGAGAAATGGTGTTGATCATGATGAATTAGTAACCTAGTGAATTATTTCATGTTTATATGGTGATTTATGCACTTGGATGGGAATTGGTAAATTGGATGGCACTTTGATGTTGAAGAATGGTTTATGCAGCTTGGGGACACTTGAGTAATGGTATATATTGAAGGAAGTGTGGGCAGAATATTGACCTAGAAGGTTGATGAGATGTATGTAGATTGATATTGTAAAGTGTATGTAAAATTTGTAATGGTTAGGTGTGTTTGTAATGGTAATTAGAAATTGTAATTGTGAATGATATTTGGTGTGTTGAGGGTAATGGTAATCTGCCCAAAATAATGTTAATGTAAAGTAGATAATGCTTTTGGTAATGTACCAAAACAGATTGGTAGGGTATGGAAGTAAACTTTGCAAGTTAAATGTGTGTTTGAAGTGGGGTGTGAAAGGCATAGTGAGGGCAGTGTACAATTTAGCCTATAACCTTAAATGTGTAATCTCAATTGGTATGAGACCAATTTGAGGTGAAACTAGGCACAAAATGTGCCAACTTTCATTGAGAAACCATACCAAAATTCTGCTTGCAAGGTGACCTAAGAAAATGACCAATTCGGATTAGGTACAATTAGGACCTGAAAAGTGACCAATTGGGCAGCAGTGAGTGTTTAGGCCATAACTCACTCAAACCAGGTCCAATTGACCTGAAATTTTAACCATGAATAGTTAAGACCCATACCTACAAGTCTTATGAAGACACCAAAGCCCAGAAATGACCATAAGCAAGTCAAACAACTTGCACAAGTTCGGGTCCAAAAACTGGCCGAACCAGAATTGACCAATTTGACCTAAAATTGACCTAAAATGGTACCATTTGACTAGCAAGAGTGTAATGACCATAACTCGGTCTACTTAACTCGGATTGATCTGAAATTTTGCACCGCGGTCCATAAGACCTAGATCTACAAGTTTGTAGTTTCGACCGAGACCCGAAAACAGAGGGAACTAGATCGTCCGGTTATATCAAACCAGTGTCCCGGAATCCAGCAATTTGCATTAAAATGCACTAAGCAAGGAAATGACTTTGGTAAAACATACCAAACCTAAAACCCTATCGAATGTGACATATTAACGACACTAAAACCTAATTTACCTAAAACGCAACGAGGGTCGGTATATTAGGTGATTAAGTGAAAAATTGAGTTCAGTGCATTATTTACCAAATATTATTGTTAGAGACAATTTAATTTAGTACTGAAACACTTCAAATTGTGTTTCTCAGTTACTAAAGACTCAGGAAAAGAGAAGGAAACACTGAGTCCAGACCAGGGAGACAGTCATCAGAGGTTTGTGCACAACGAATATTTCTTTTGAATTTTTCAATTGAAATAAATATTGACTATTTATACATTATTGTTTTAAATTGTGGAAATGTCTTTGAATGGGTATTTATTGCTTGAAAAGCATTGTAAATGATTTGAAACTGTGAGAAATTGTTTGAATGATATTGATGGATACTTATTGCTTAAAAGCATTGTAAATGGTTTGAAATTGTGGGAAAATTAGTTTAGTGTGATTTGTGAAAATCGAAGTTAATTATGAATTGTGTTGCCATTTTGTGAATGAAATTATGACTTTGGAAATTTATTGGATTCTCACGAATCATTTGAATAAAATGTTTGGAATTGATTTTGTGTTCACACTTAGCATGACAGTATCGTATCATTCCTTCTCCAATTAGGGGGTTGTGATCGTTTATTTCCTTCTCCATTTATGGAGTCGTGATCGTTTATTTTTCCCTCTCTGATTTACCAGTTGAGGTGATCGGATGAGTACTCATTATATATCTAGCTCCCATCCTAATTGATTTCGATTAGTGGGGTTGTGATTGCTTTTTCGTGGTGTACAACACAAAGATTGATCGGAAATTTGTGTCATGGCTTAAGTTGTGAATGAATTGGCAACACTGTATTCTTAAATTATTCGACTAAATTGCATTATTATGTATTGTGAGATTGTGAAATTGATTTAAACTCTCATTGACATATACTGTCTTTTGAATTCAAACATGATCTGACTTATGAAAAATTATTGTGATATTGACAAATGGAGTTTAAATTCTTGTTGACATTTATTGTCTTGAATTTAACTATGATTTTAAGTATCCACTATTTACATGACTTATGAATTGTGATTTAAATTGTATTTGGTTAATGTTGTGCACCACTGAGACATTGTCTCAGCGATAGCTTTTTAATTGCTGTCGCAGGTAGAGAGACAGACAGGGCAGCAGACTAGGCTGCATATACCTCCAGCGAGAGATTTTTCGGGTATAATGAGTATACCAATATTTTGCATTTTGTACTGTAATGTATGACACTGTATGTACATTTTGTTTTTGGTTTTGAGCGATTGTAAATTCAAATTGTACCTTGAAGTTGTAAAATAATTACGAAATGCTTTTGACTTGTAAAAGCTGTATTATATTTCCTTATCTCAGACTTTGAAAAATTTCTATGGAATTGAGTTGATAAATTGTTGTGTTGAGAAATGTATTGGAGTTGAGATTTGGAAAATTATTGAAGTACTTTTTACAGGTTTTCTGAAGAACTGTTTTATCCAAAATACAGATGGCACTCTGCCAAAATTTTTACAGAAATTCCAAATAAACCAATTGAGTTAGTTATTTCACTCTGTTCTCCAAAGTCTTTAACACTGTAAATAGTGCTCACCATCGTAAAAGAAGTAAGAAAAGTTTTTAAAATCCCTTGTAGTGTATTTAATGGGTTATCAATGACGAGTTGGTAATTCATTAGGTATACTACGGATCATGTTATGCCTTCTTGAGGGTAGGGTGTGACATGTTTTAGTGGTATCAGAGCATAGTTTTTAAATTCTTTTTTCACCTGTTATTTGAATGTTCTTTCTTCATAGTACAACTGCTCAATATCATTGTTGATACATACAAGATATTACAAAGATAAATATGCACTAACGAGTAAATATCCTTGTGTTATTGTTCAGAAAGCTAAGATCCTCGCATTGAATATGGAAGAGGGTGATCGTCATCGATCGCCTATAGAGGCCGAGGTGCAAGGGGATGCCCTGGGCTTACATAATGTTAGTGGTTCAAGAAGCACTGCGATCTGCAGATTTCTGCTCAGTTCGCTCAGCAGATGGCTGCAATGTTCCAACAAATGGCTGATAATGCACCTACTCAAGTCCCAATACAGACACCAGTGGTACAACCATAGTCTCCTACGAGGCAATATGATAAATTGATGAAATATGGGGCTACAGAGTTCAAGGGGACAGCAGATCCTCTTGAGGTGAGCAGTGGTTAGAGAGGATGGATAGGGTATTCAAGAAAGCGCATTGCACAGAGGAGCTCGATTTGAATACTCGGTGTCCTTGTTCTGAGGAGATGCTTATGATGGTGGAAAACCATTCCCACACCGAGTAGAACTGCGATGCTAACATGGAATGACTTCCTCAGGAATTCATGAAATATATCACGATGCTTATGTAGACCGTGGTCGCAAGAGTTCCTAAGTTTGAAACAGGGAACAGATCGGTGGTGAGTATGAAAGAGAATTTTCTGCCTTAGCCATTATGCAATGAGTCTACTCTCTACCAGCAGGAAAGATGCAAGAGGTTTGAAAGCGGCTTGAAGCCCGATGTCAGTACAAGTGCTCGGCTTCAAACACACTAACTTCTCCGAACTTGTTTCTCAAGCCCTAGAGTTGGAAAGAGTTGAGTTTGAGACTGCTCGAGAAAAAGAGATCGAGAGAAGATAGATGAAGAGGGAAAGTCAAGAGACGAGTTCCAGTGGTCCCACCGGAAAGAGGAAGAACTATGAGGGACACGGCAGAGGTGACAAGAAGTCCGGTAGGGGAAGACATTCGTGATGAAACCTCCTCTATCTAGTCAAAGATAGTACCGAGGTTCCTACCATTCCCGCCAATGTGAAAATTCTGGAAGATATCATGGTGGGATATGCTATAAGTCTATTGCAGCCTGAAAAAACAGTGCAGGCATAGGACACTTTGCCAACGACTGCACCAGTAGTCGCAGAGTTGGACCACCTCCTACTACTGCGAAGGGTCGATTGAGCCCTGCTGCTAAGTTCACAACCACCCAGAGAGGTAGAGGCGGGGTAGAGGTAACCAAAGACGGCCAAGGCACAAGAAACATTGAGCAAGATAGTGCTCGGTCGAGTCTATGCCATGAGACAGAGAGAAGTGGCGAGACATCCGATGTCGTGGCTGTACCTTCTCAACTTTTAACCAGGATGTGTTTGTGTTAATCAATCTGGGTTCTACCCATTCTTATGTGTGTGCTAGCATCATTGATTGCATTGCTGCTCCATGTACAAAAATGGACTTTGAGGTGCTAGTAACAAGTCCGCTAGGACAGGAGGTCAGGGAAATAAATTTTGATGCATTAGTGATTAGTCCTTTAGGATAAGGATTGTGATAACAAGTGAAATTAGTTTAGGAAGAGTTTATCGTGAAAAGTATTTTGACACACCATAAAATTATAAGCTAATTGGCGAGCCTACTTAATGTAAGGCAAGAGAACGTAAAAGTAAGTTACAGAAATAGAATTGCTCTAGATGAAGGCAGAGATGTTACTGTAGTAATTGTTAATAGATATTGTAATCAGAAGAAGTTCGGATATCAGTGAATTCGAAAAGGATAAAAGATAGGAAAGTTTGATCTATTGAGTAAGCTGCAGATTTCAGTACTAACTTGAGATTATTGTGTAGAGCTACGTACTACCCGATAGTATATCTAGATGAGAATAGTTGCCAACGGCATCTGTTTAGTATAGTTATGCGGTGACAGAATTTAATTGTTAGAAATAAGTTTGAAAATCCTACTTAGGGATCTAAAACTCAAAAGTTAGAATATCGAAAGGTTATAGTTCACAAAAAGGAAGTAAGTTATAGAATATTGAGATAAAAAGAGTTACTAAGTAGAGATTTGAGCAGTTGATTCATATGTAACAAAGAAATATTCGAATGTGAGGAAGACTACGGACTAGAATGGTCGAGGACCAATGCTCGATGAATGATTCTAACATGACCTCAAGGGTCATTCAAGAAGCAACGTGAACCAAAATATTAGACAGCATAATAGTAAGAGGAGATTGGTGTTATCCAAGCAAATTAAACATTGTATTAGATTGTTAAAAGTCTTACGACCATATAGAAAGGAGAAAATAAATGTATGACTATTGTAAGATGGCTATTGGGTAAAATTTCGAGACGAAATTTATTTAAGGGGGGAATTGTAACACCCTAAGTTCGGTAGTGCTCATGCAGGTGACCGATGTTATCCTGGACAGCTAGGATGCTTAGAACTACACTTCAATATGAGTGAGGAGACATAAAATAATGAAATACAAGAAAAGAAAGTACAAGAAAAACAAAGGAAAAATCATAGCAAAGAAATGTAACCGAGTAAGTGAGCCGGGAAACCTAGCGATGGGTGACCGCACCGGGAAGTCACGGCGTGGACCGTTGGTAGCCTGGATCTGAGGAACCCTGGAAAACATTTTTAGGACATAAATAGAACCTTATTAAAGAGTAAATATCATTAGAAAGATCAAAGAAAAATTAAATAATTAGTACAAAGAAAAGTGAGAAATCGAAAAACAGACAAAACCCGGTAATACCGAAAAATCGGGAATGCCACCTGAATAGGGGCATTATGGTCATTTGACATCCCGAAGTATCTTTTGACCTAAATGTCCATTAAAAATAAATAATATTACACTTAGAAAATAAAATGAAAAATTAAATTGGTGGTACCTAAAGTAAATAGTAGAAATTAAAGGTTAAATGTGGAATAAGTGGGAATTTAACTTATTATATGATTAAATGACTAAGTGGACCACTAAAGGGATTAATTAAATACATAGTGGGAAATGTGTACACTTAAAATGCAGCTGAATAAGTCATCTTCCTCATTTGCATTCAACTTGCCGAATTGAAGAGTGAAGGAACCCACCATTGACGTTTTGCATGAGCTTCATCTTCTCCCTTCATTTCATCTCTAAATACTTAAGTAGCTTTATGAAAAATGGTCTACACATCACCAGGAAGATATTGATACCAATTTTGAGAAGTTTGGTGAAGGTTTAGCAAGTTACAATTAAAGGTAAGTTTGCATTTTTGAGAATTTCTTTGTTAAAGTTTATGTTCATGTTATGGGTGTTGGTTTGGTGAAGGAAAATTTTGAGTTTGAAGGGTTATTGTTGTTTTCATTTTGGACAGCCATGAGTCACGTTTTTGATGAGATATTTGTGCATATAATTGATGAGAAATGGTGTTGATCATGATGAATTAGTAACCTAGTGAATTATTTCATGTTTATATGGTGATTTATGCACTTGGATGGGAATTGGTAAATTGGATGGCACTTTGATGTTGAAGAATGGTTTGCGGCAGCTTGGGGACACTTGAGTAATGGTATATATTGAAGGAAGTGTGGGCAGAATATTGACCTAGAAGGTTGATGAGATGTATGTAGATTGATATTGTAAAGTGTATGTAAAATTTGTAATGGTTAGGTGTGTTTGTAATGGTAATTAGAAATTGTAATTGTGAATGATATTTGGTGTGTTGAGGGTAATGGTAATCTGCCCAAAATAATGTTAATGTAAAGTAGATAATGCTTTTGGTAATGTACCAAAACAGATTGGTAGGGTATGGAAGTAAACTTTGCAAGTTAAATGTGTGTTTGAAGTGGGGTGTGAAAGGCATAGTGAGGGCAGTGTACAATTTAGCCTATAACCTTAAATGTGTAATCTCAATTGGTATGAGACCAATTTGAGGTGAAACTAGGCACAAAATGTGCCAACTTTCATTGAGAAACCATACCAAAATTCTGCTTGCAAGGTGACCTAAGAAAATGACCAATTCGGATTAGGTACAATTAGGACTGAAAAGTGACCAATTGGGCAGAAAGGAGTGTTTAGGCCATAACTCACTCAAACCAGGTCCAATTGACCTGAAATTTTAACCATGAATAGTTAAGACCCATACCTACAAGTCTTATGAGACACCAAAGCCCAGAAATGACCATAAGCAAGTCAAACAACTTGCACAAGTTCGGGTCCAAAAGCGGCGAACTGCACTGACCAATTTGACCTAAAATTGACCTAAAATGGTACCATTTGACCAGCAAGAGTGTAATGACCATAACTCGGTCTACTTAACTCGGATTGATCTAAAATTTTGCACCGCTGTCCATAAGACCTAGATCTACAAGTTTGTAGTTTCGACCGAGACCCGAAAACAGAGGAACTAGATCGTCGGTTATGTCAAACGGTGTCGGAATCCACAATTTGCATTAAAATGCACTAAGCAAGGAAATGACTTTGGTAAAACATACCAAACCTAAAACCCTATCGAATGTGACATATTAACGACACTAAAACCTAATTTACCTAAAACGCATAGCGAGGGTCGGTATATTAGGTGATTAAGTGAAAAATTGAGTTGATGCATTATTTACCAAACATTATCGTTAGAGATAATTTAATTTAGTAATCTTGAAACACTTCAAATTGTGTTTCTCGATTACTAAAGACTCAGAAAAGAGAAGGAAACACCGAGTCGGACAGGAGACAGTCATCAGAGGATTGTGCACAACGAATATTTCTTTTGAATTTTTCAATTGAAATAAATATGGACTATTTATACATTATTGTTTTAAATTGTGGAAATGTCTTTGAATGGGTATTTATTGCTTGAAAAGCATTGTAAATGATTTGAAACTGTGAGAAATTGTTTGAATGATATTGATGTATACTTATTGCTTAAAAGCATTTTAAATGGTTTGAAATTGTGGAAAATTAGTTTAGTGTGATTTGTAAATAGAAGTTAATTATGAATTGTGTTTACATTTTGTGAATGAAATTATGACTTTGGAAATTTATTGGATTCTCACGAATCATTTGAATAAAATGTTTGGAATTGATTTTGTGTTCACACTTAGCATGACAGTATCGTATCATTCCTTCTCCAATTAGGGGGTTGTGATCGTTTATTTCCTTCTCCATTTATGGAGTCGTGATCGTTTATTTTTCCCTCTCTGATTTACCAGTTGAGGTGATCGGATGAGTACTCATTATATAGCTAGCTCCCCTTCCTCATTGATTTCGATTAGTGAGGTTGTGATTGCTTTGTCGTGGTGTACAACACAGCATTGATCGGAAATTTGTGTCATGGCTTAAGTTGTGAATGAATTGGCAACATCTGTATTCTTAAATTATTCGACTAAATTGCATTATTATGTATTGTGAGATTGTGAAATTGATTTAAACTCTCATTGACATATCTTGTCTTTTGAATTCAAACATGATCGACTTATGAAAAATTATTGTGATATTGACAAATGGAGTTTAAATTCTTGTTGACATTTATTGTCTTGAATTTAACTATGATTTTAAGTATCCACTATTTACATGACTTATGAATTGTGATTTAAATTGTATTTGGTTAATGTTGTGCACCATCGAGACATTGTCTCAAATGATAGCTTTTTAATTGTCGCAGTAGAGAGACAGCATGTAGCAGACTAGGTCGCATATATACCTCCAAATGAGAGATTTTTCGGTATAATGAGTATACCAATATTTTGCATTTTGTAATCAGAATGTATGACATTGTATGTGCATTTTGTTTTTGATTTTGAGATTGTAAATTCAAATTGTACCTTGAAGTTGTAAAATAATTACGAAATTTGTTTTGACTTGTAAAAGTCGTATTATATTTCCTTATCTCAGACTTTGAAAAATTTCTATGGAATTGAGTTGATAAATTGTTGTGTTGAGAAATGTATTGGAGTTGAGATTTGGAAAATTATTGAAGTACTTTTTACAGGTTTTCTGAAGAACTGTTTTATCCAAAATACAGATGGCACTCTGCCAAAATTTTTACAGAAATTCCAAATTAACCAATTGAGTTAGTTATTTCACTCAGTTCACCAAAGTCTTTAACACCTGTAAATAGTGCTCACCACTGTAAAAGAAGTAAGAAAAGTTTTTAAAATCCCTTGTAGTGTATTTAATGGGTTATCAGTAGACGGAGTTGGTAATTCATTAGGTATACTATGGGATCATGTTATGCCTTACTGAGGGGTAGGGTGTGACACTTTGTCCATGGTGTCAAGTGTAATTCTATATATGGACCTCTTTTTATGATTAAGCAATTAACAAATTAATAGTGCACTTTCCCAAACTCTGTGTAAATATTTTCTTTTAAAAAGTTCATTGTAAAAATCCAATCTTTAATATAATCCATTTTCACTTCTCTAGGACCATTGACCAACCCAACCATAATAATCCAATCAACTCTAAAATCCCTTATGTTAACTTTGAGAGTCCCATAATTGCCATCGATACAAGTGATCCTGAAGAAGAGCCTGTGAAAGAATCGGGAGAAGCAGATGAACCCACTCTAGTACCCTGTGGAGATGAAATGAATACCTTGAATTTGGGGACAGAGGAAAATAAAAGGGAACTCAAAATCATGAATAATGAAGAATTAAAAGACATGGTCCAATTGCTAAAGGAATTCATCGACGTATTCGCTTGGGGCTATGATGACATGCTAGGACTAGATCCTTAGATGATAATGCACAAGATTCCTTTGATCCCTAGAAAAATCCCAGTTAAACAAAAATTGAGAAGGATGAACCCTGACACGCTGCTCAAGGTCAGGGATGAAGTTAAAAAGCAATACGATGCGGGATTCCTAGAAGTGGTAAAATACCCAGAATGGGTAGCTAATGTTGTCCCTGTAATGAAGAAAGATGGCAGAGTGAGAGTATGCGTTGACTACAGGGATCTCAATAAGGCAAGTCTGAAAGATGATTTCCCTCTCCCGCATATAGATGTACTGGTAGATAATGCTGCAGGATTGGGGAGATGCTCATGCATTGACAGAGCCTCAAGTTATAACCAGATTTTGATGGATAATGACGACAAAGAAAAGACTACCTTTATCACCCAGTGGGGAGTCTTTTGCTATCGGGTGATGCCCTTTGGGCTAAAGAATGCAGGGGCTACTTACCAACATGCCATGGTCACATTATTTCATGACCTGATGCATAAAGAAGTGGAAGTTTATGTAGATGACATGATCATTAAATCCAGGGGGACTGAAAGCCATGTACTGGTATTAAGAAAAGTGTTCAAAAGGCTCAAAAAGTATCAGCTGAATCTGAATCCGGCTAAATGTGTGTTTGGGGCAAGATCAGGAAAGCTGTTGGCATTTATAGTAAGTGAGAAGGGAATAAAGGTGGATCCAAAAAAAATTCGAGCCATCTAAGAGATGCCTTCCCCAAAAACGGAAAGAGATGTGCATAGTTTCTTGGAAAATTAAACTATATTTCAAGATTCATCTCTAATCTCACTGCCAAGGCTGAACCCATTTTCAAGCTACTTAAGAAGAATAATACCGCCAAGTGGGACCAAGCTTGTCAAGAGGCTTTCGAAAGGATTAAGTAGTACTTGTCAAATCCGCCAGTATTGGTTCCTCCAGTGATGGGTAGGCCATTAATTCTGTATATGGCAGTTCAGCAGAGCTCGATGGGTTGCGTTCTAGGACAGCATGATGACACTGGGAGGAAAGAAAGGGCCATTTACTATTTGAGCAAGAAATTCAATGACTACGAGTCAAGATACTCTTTCTTGGAAAAAACTTGTTGTGCGTTGGCTTTGATAGCGAATCGACTCAAACATTACATGTTGAATCATAAAACATGGTTCATCTCCAGGATAGATCCAATCAAGGATGTATTTGAAAGCCCTTTCTTACCTGGGAGATTAACAAAATGGCAGGTCATACTTTCTCAGTAAGACATAGTATATATAACAAGAAAAGCAGTAAAAGGGAGTGTGATAGCTGACCTCCTGGCTGAGAACCCAATCAATGATTATGAAGCCCTAGATTTTGAATTCTTAAACGAATATATTAACGTAGTGAGCGATGGTGCTGAGGGTCCAAATGATGTATGGGAAATGTATTTTGATGGACAGTCAATTTAGCCAGTAATGGGATTGGAGCAGTGCTTGTTGCCCCAGATGGGAGACATTTCCCAATGGCTGTTAAGCTGAGGTTCGGCTGCATGAACAACATAGCAGAGTATGAAGCCTGCGTAAGTGTCTTACAGGCGGCCATTGAAATGAAGATAAAGAAATTAGAGGTGTATGGGGATTCAACTTTGATCATTTACCAAGTCAAAGGGGAATGGCAAACTAAAGACCCGAAATTGATCCCGTATCAAAAATATCTCCTTGAACTAATCAAGGAATTTGAAGAGATTTCTTTCACTCACCTGAGCCGGGATAAGAACCAATTTGCTGAAGCCTTAGCTACTATGGTAATGATGACTCAGATGGAAGAGAGGCAAATAACGCAGTTATTACAAATCAAAGTAAGAAGTGAGCCGGCATACTGCTTTATGATCGAAGAAGAAACAGATGGCAAACCCTAGTATCATGATGTCCAAGTTTACATCAAGAATAAGGAATATCCTCCTGGGGCAAGTAAAAACGAAAGGAGAATGATCAGAAGATTAGCAATGGGATACTTCCCCAGTGGAGAAATAGGGAAGCTCCAACGGTGAGTTGTTGAGGTGTGTAAATGCCAAGAAAGCAAGAAGAATTCTATTTGAAACTCATAAGGGGAACTGCGCTACTCATAGCAATGGGTATATGATGGCAAAGCAGATCTTAAGGTGGGGTTACTTCTGGACCACTTTGGAAAAGAATTGCATTGAGTATTTTCGGAGATGTCACAAATGCCAAATTTATGCCAATCAGATAAATGTCCCGCCTTATCGACTTTATAATCTCGTCTCACCATGGCCTTTTGCAACGTGGGGTATCGATGTAATCAGTCCGATCAACCCAAAAGCATCCAATGGGCACAGATTCATTTTAGTAGCCATCGACTGCTTCACTAAATGGGTTGAAGCAACTTCATATGCTCACATCACTCAGAGCACCTTTTTGAAAATTTTCAAGAATAATATTATCTGCCGGTATGGTCTTCCTGGGGAGTTTATCACTAATAATGCCAAAAATCTGAATGGTTTGAAGATTCAAAAGTTGTGTGATCAATATAAGATTCAGCATCTCAATTCATTACCATATCGACCCCAGATGAATGGAGCTGTAGGAGCTACCAATAAAAATCTCAAGCGGATAATTGGAAAAATGACAGTCACTTATAAAGATTGGCATGATATGCTTCCCTTTGCACTTCATGCCTATCAAACTGCAGCACGAACGTCAACTGGGGCAACTCCATATTCACTGGTCTACAGGATGGAAGCTGTTCTGCCAATTAAGGTAGAAATTCCTTCTTTAAGGATTCTAAAAGAGGCAGAACTAGATGAGACAGAATGGGTTTAATCAAGGTTAGATCAGCTGAATTTGATAAATGAGAAAATACTAACAACAGTATGCCACGGTCAGTTGTACCAAAGAAGGATGGCCTGAGCATTCGATAAGAACGTACACTCACGAGAATTTCAATTAGGAGATCTAGTTCTAAAAAAGATCCTCCCAAATCAAAGTGATTCCCGAGGTAAATGGTCACCAACTTATGAAGGGCCTTATGTGGTTAAAAAAGCATTTTCTGGTGGTGCACTCATCTTAACTCACATGGATGGGGAAGAATTACCGAGGCCAGTGAATACAGATGCTGTAAAAAGATATTACGCGTAAAAAAAAAAGTAGGAATGAAAACCCGAAAGGCCGCTCCTAGCAAAATGAGGGAAAGAAGGCGAAAACCTGAAAGGGCACTTTCTACAAAATGAGCGAAGGGTGAAAATCCGAAAGAAAACCTTGGAAAAGAGAGTGAAAAAAAAAAGGAGCTAGGAGTGAAAACCCGAAAGGGCACTTCTAGTAAAAGACGACGAAGAAACAAGGAGGATTCCAAGATCAAGGGACAGTAAAATACACAGCACGCTTTTCAAAAGATCACTTGAAACGATGGCAATTGAGGGACTTCAAAATTAACTGAGGACGTTTGTGAGATTTATTTCTGTACTCTTAGCCACAAAATTGTACCTTTATTCTTTTGATGATTATCTTCTTACGCCATGAATAAATTTGTGCATATCTCGTCTACTTTGGTTTATGCGCTATTAATTTGTTGAAAGCTTTCTTATAAGATAAAAATCTAAACACAGGTAACTTCATATACTTTACTTTGAGATTTACAGGAGGGTAAAGAATCATCAAGCAACTGGTGCATCTAAGAGGCGAAAAGCTACAAGGGTGCTTCCTGCAAAGCCGGCAAAGAGTCCAAAAAAAAAAAAAAAGGTAGGAATGAAAACCTAAAAGGGCGTTCCTAGCAAAATGAGGGAAAGAAGGCAAAAACCTGAAAGGGCGCTTTCTGAAAAATGAGCGAAGGGTGAAAATCCGAAAGGACGCCCCGAAAAAGAGAGTAAAAAAAAAAAACTAGGAGTGAAAACCCAAAAGGGCACTTCTAGTCAGAAATGGTAAAAAGTAAAAGCCAAAAGGGTGCTGGAGAAAATCATGGGCCAAGCCTCGTAACTCGTTCTGGCCCTTTTCCATCAATCGTTTATCCTCGGGATCTTGTTAAGTAAACTTTGTTTGGAATAACACCCTACATCAGATCTGCTTTGCAGGCATTTGAGGTATATACACAAAACTTATCTATGATAGTTAGCTAAGTTAGCTCCAAGTTGATTTTAATTTCCTATTATCAACCTCTGGATTCAAGATCCAAGTTGACTTTAATTTTCAGCACTTTAATTTCTTATTATCAACATTTGGATTCAAGATTCAAGTTGATTTTAATTTTCAGCATTTATTTCTTATTGTCAACCTCTGGGTTCAAGATCCAAGTTGATTTTAATTTTCAGTATTAATTTCTCATTATCAACCTCTGGGTTCAAGATCCAAGTTGATTTTAATTTTCAGCACCTTAATTTCTTGTTATTAACCTCTGAGTTCAAGATCCAAGTTGATATTATTTTTCTGTTATCAACCTCTGGATTCAAGATCCAAGTTGACTTTAATTTTCAGCACTTTAATTTTCTGTTATCAACCTCTGGGTTTCAAGATCCAAGTTAATTTGAATTTTCAGCATTTATTTCTTGTTATCAATCTTTGCGTTCAAGATCCAAGTTGATTTTAATTTTTAGCATTAATTTCTCGTTATCAACCTCTGGATTTAAGATCCAAGTTTATTTTAATTTTCAGCACTTTAATTTCTTGTTATAAACCTTTGGGTTCAATATCTAAGTTGATTTTAATTTCCTGTTATCAACCGTTGGGTTCAAGATCCAAGTTGATTTTAATTTTTAACATTTATTTCTTGTTATCAACCTTTGGGTTCAAGATCCAAGTTGATTTTAATTTTCAATATTAATTTTTCGTTATCAACCTCTGGGTTCAAGATCCAAGTTGATTTTAATTTTCAGCACTTTAATTTCTTGTTATCAACCTCTGGGTTCAAAATCCAAGTTGATTTTAATTTCCTGTTATCAACCTCTGGATTCAAGATCCAAGTTGACTTTAATTTTCAGCACTTTAATTTTTTGTTATCAACCTCTGAGTTTAAGATCCAAGTTGATTTTAATTTTCAGCATTTATTTCTTGTTATCAACCTTTGGGTTCAAGATTCAAGTTGATTTTAATTTTTAGCATTAATTTCTCGTTATCAACCTCTGGGTTCAAGATCCAAGTTGATTTTAATTTTTAGCACTTTAATTTCTTGTTATAAACCTCTGGGTTCAAGATCCAAGTTAATTTTAATTTCCTATTATCAACCTCTGGGTTCAAGATCCAAGTTGATTTTAATTTTTAGCATTTATTTCTTGTTATCAACCTCTGGGTTCAAGATCCAAGTTGATTTTAATTTTCAACATTAATTTCTCGTTATCAACCTCTGGGTTCAAGATCCAAGTTGATTTTAATTTTCAGCACTTTAATTTCTTGTTATCAACCTCTGGGTTCAAGATTCAAGTTGATTTTAATTTTTAGCATTTATTTCTTGTTATCAACCTTTGGGTTCAAGATCCAAGTTGATTTTAATTTTCAGCATTTATTTCTTGTTATCAACCTCTGGGTTCAAGATCCAAGTTGATTTTAATTTTCAGCATTTATTTCTCGTTATCAACCTCTGGGTTTAAGATCCAAGTTGGTTTTAATTTTCAGCATTAATTTCTCGTTATCAACCTCTGAGTTCAAGATCCAAGTTGATTTTAATTTTCAGTACTTTAATTTCTCGTTATCAGCCTCTGGATTCAAGA
Source organism: Hevea brasiliensis (assembly GCF_030052815.1). Classification (NCBI taxonomy): domain Eukaryota; kingdom Viridiplantae; phylum Streptophyta; class Magnoliopsida; order Malpighiales; family Euphorbiaceae; genus Hevea; species Hevea brasiliensis. The sequence continues at coordinate 64,101,298 of NC_079505.1, forward strand.
TCCAAGTTGATTTTAATTTTCTATTATCGACCTCTGGATTCAAAATCCAAATTGATTTTAATTTTTAGTATTAATTTCTCTGTTATCAACCTCTGAATCCAAGACTCAAATTGATTTGAATTCCTAACGCTATAATTTGCAGTTATTTATTTCAAAATTTCATCTGCCCAAAATATGGTTTTAAATCTTTACATAAATCCTATGCAAGAGAATTTCATTCTCTTTAATAGAAATTATGTAAAGAGGGGCAGCTGTAGACACCATATTTTGGTCGATCCTCAAATGCAATGTTCTTTTAAAATTGAAATTTCATTACGTTATCCGATCTCAACCGATGACCCGATCATAGGTCGCTTTTCCGAACTCAGCAATGGCTTGTCTTTGGAATAACTTGATCTCACGTTCAAGTTAGATTGCCTCCCGATCTCTTTGCCTTTATCCGATGTGTTCGGATCGATACTGGATCTCCGGACCATTCAATCTTACATGCTATTTTTTTCTGATCTCTCTATGTTCAAATACCTCAAAATTCCAAATCTGCATATAGTGTTGTGATCTGGTATCTTGCTCGAATTGTCCAAACATTCCTCAAACAAAGCTAAGGTTTTATCCGATCTTTAAATAATGATTCTGACCTTAATAAGCTCAAGTTATTTTCAAGTCTTTACAATTCTACCAAAGCAATCTTCAAATGTTTTAAGGTTTCAGTCGATATTCGATCACAACACTGTCCGATCTCATGTTCACGTGTAATGGTTTTCCGATCTCTTGAGGTGGCTTGATGTTTTATGATTAATAACCAATCTCAGGTTTAATGTTTAACTGTATTCAATTGATTAAGTACTCAGGCAATTTGGTTTGGATGTTATCCGATCTCATCAAGAAAACTGGGCATGAAAAGAATTAGATTCATTTCAAAATATAAAAATATACAAGTCATTCGGCAGGAGGGTCTCCCCTAACCTGCTCTCCAGATACATTTTTAGTTCCGTCATTCTCTCTCTCTCTCTCTCTCTCTCTCTCTCTCTCTCTCTCTCTCTCTCTCTCTCTCTCTCTCTCTCAGGCTCCTCCTCACTATTTTCTTCAGCTCTTGGGACGAGATCCACCATCCAGGAGAAGTCTTCCTCAGGATGACACTTCGTAAGCTCGGCCAGAAGATTGCCATGTGCATTCACATAAGCACCAGCCTCCCTCGCCAGTGCCTCTTCTTCTTTTGCCTTGATCTCTTTAGTAAGTTGAGCGACATCGGCAAATCGATAGGACCAAGCATCTTCAAGTTCTCGCTTTAGTTTAACTATCCTTTCCTCATAAGATTTTGTTCAACCTTCAATCTTGGCGATGTAGTCCTGAGCAGTGAAGAGTTGGGCCTTATCAGAAGATGCATCCTGGACCACCTTCAGAACCTCCTATCTCAAGAGATGAGCTTTTTCTCTAATTAAATGTTGGTTCGAAATGGCCTCCAAACTTAGGCTCATCATCTGAGCCAAGAGTTCATCGATGTTATCCTGGGCCAATCTATTTCGATCTTCTTGAAAATAGATGGTGGCGCCTAGGACCTTGGTTAGGTCAGGATTACCCCGAACAGAATGGTTCCTTTCCAGAGAATGGATAAGGACTTGAGCACCTTGAGAAAGAGTCCTTACTGCCAGTCGGGAAGGCCCCCCTTCTGTACTTGAAGAGACCGGCAGAGGTGGAGGTTCGGCCTGTTGAGGTGGAGAAAGAACCACTTCTAACTCTGAGACTGGCTGCTCTGGAGGCCGAAATGGAGAGCTCGATACTTCTGTCGAGTCTCACCTCGGTGTCTGAGCAGCAGCTGTAGCAACCTTCATCTCTCGCACTTTCTGGGTGAGCTCCCTCTTTCACTTGCGGCTCTCCTTTGCACTCTCGCCTCCCGCCATACCTGTACAGAGAATAAGTTAGTGAGATCACCAATGTTAGGAGACTGAAGATTTAGATTATACCGATCCTGGGGCTAAGGTCAGAGAGTTGCAGCTCATAGTCCTCATGGGCGATCACTTGCATCAACCACCATTTCAGTTCGGCCATAACCGCGTCCAGACATGAGTACTTATGAGTGGCTGCCTGATCCTTCAACTCCTTCACCATGGCGTCCTCATCTTTATTTAAGGCGATCTTCTTTGGAACTGAAGGAACCAAATAATGCAAACTGTGTGGGATGCCCTCAAAACCATTCGGGTCCTTGCTCCTCAATATGAAGAATCGATTTTTCGAGTTCTTCAACGAGGAAGTGAGATCGGTGAAGAGTCCACAGTTCTCGCATCGGTTAGCGAGACCGAGCCGTTTCAATGACACATCAAAAAAAGATTCTAGAAACATAGTAAAAGGTCAGATAAATAAGATCGGTTAATGAGGATCATCAGATAGAACAGGGTTCTGAACCAACAGATCGACATAATGGCGATTCGTCTAGGGATCAGATCGGGCACATTTCTCAGAGATCAGAATAATAACCAATGCAATAATAAAAACAAAATAAGCAGATCCAAATTTCAATAATAGATTTCATTTCCAAAAGGTCAGATTACATCATTTGGGCGATCTCTCAAGATCGACAATTACAAATATCCTTACACTACATTCTACCTAACTTGGACTACTCCCAAACCCAAAGCGTCGCACAATAGGCTTGTGTCAAAGCCTAGTCTTGTGGCTGAATCAAAAGATATGTTTGATCAGAAAGCCAACAATAAATACTGGACAGGTGTACAGCTCAGATGGGGTGACTATGACTCTCATGATATTGAGCGGTGTCATTGTCAATGTCATCGACCAGAACCGAGCTGCGATCGAGACCCCCGAGATGGTGAGGAGCCAAATGAACCTCAAGATGCTGTCACCGATATTAAGATTGAAATTAGCGGTCCTCTTGTCAGAGATCGGTCTGCAAGCCATACCGATGAGCCGATCCGAGATCGGCGAGGTAGTCAGTTTTGACCTTGATCAGTGAATTAGTCCAGTTCCCTCACTGTCATCAAACGACGCCCTCATAAACCTCTGATCACCAGAATCGCTCATTTTTAGGACATGAACAAAGAAAACATTCGGAAAAAGATTAAAGTGATTATCGTGAGAAGAATTCATGCCGAAAAAGCCAAGAACTGGAAAATAAAACATTGAAAATTCACCGAAGAAAGAAAGTTGTGAGTATGCGAAGAAAAATTCATCAGCATATATATAGGGACTTAGCATTTATTGCATGCAGAACTCGAAGCGGCTTATCGGCAATTGAAAAATTTATTGCTTTGACCAACACAGAGAAGGGATGAGAAGGAGGTCAGAGACTAGAAAGAGATCAGAAAAGTAGAAAGGACCAGATATAAAAGAAAATAGAGATCGGAATAACAATCCTAAGATCGGTCAGTCACAGTGAGAAGATCGGAAAAGGGAAGGACGACCTATAGAGATCGGGGAACTCAGAGAGTTGAACAGCTTTTAATCATGATCTTTAATTCATAAACACTAGCTCCCTCCACCGTTAGATCAGAGTCAGTTAAAGCATTGCAGGCATGATCCAATCTTCACCACACATCTCATACGTAAGGACACACTCCTAGCCATCAGATTCCAAATGGTTAAAGCAGCCCAGTACATCTCAATTTACACCGTTGATTATAATTGTAAGGATGAATTTGAGGCCTTTGGATCAAAAATAAATGACAAATTCAGCGCTTTTTGTTCCCAACCCTTGGATCCATTTTGTAAGGCAAGACCCTTGACCATTGGATTAAGGGGAGAAAGGATAGAAATTCCGAATGGAATCCCAACCCTCAATTTTGATTCTCCTTAATTCCAGGACGTCGGATTATTTCCCTTTGAATCTAGGCCTTCCGTCTCCTACCACTGGAATCCTGGCCCTCTGTTTTGAGTACTCATTTCCTATAAATACCTGCATGCAATGCTATGGAGGGAGGGGGGGTGATTATTAAGGAAAAACCCTAAAATTTTGTTGTAACTTTATTTTCAATCAAGAACTCTCAAGGTTCCTAGAGACTTTAGAAACAAGTTTTCTGAAGGATCTTACCATGGAAACTATAGAGCTTACAATCCATACTTTGGATAACCTTGCACAGTCTTGGGAATTAAATCACCGTTTCTCAAGAAAATCTCACTTCAATTGTTTACAACTCCTTAAAAACCACCTTACTGTCTCATTGTTAGTGGCGCCGGATACACAAAGACATCAGTACCAGCTTACTCGTTGTTTCAGCCTTTTCTACAGGTAAGTGCTCGACTTATCATTCTCAGGTGTTCATGGCATAGTTTGTTGTAAGAAATCTTCAGAATAAGTTTACGTCGAAACTGGACTTATTTCACTTTTTGTGACATCCACGAGTTTTACCTTTTATTTTTACGTTGTCTTTTATTTTTTCGTGTAAAAAAAAGAGGATAATTCAGGATACTAACATTCTGTAAACACCATAAGGAGTACGGATGGGAGAAAACAATGTGGAGATTCCTGATCAGGGTAAAAATGATTAGGAATAATACGGATGAATTGGGACGTTAGTTACTCAGTCTAGCTCTAAAAAACAGAAATGAGATCGAGATTCGGGATCAAGTTCGAACAGGGAACTTCCGAAATGAGATATCTTTGAAGATTCAAAATGAGGAGTTGTAATAAGTTGAGGAAAGTTTGGTAAATAATCATGAGATCGAAAATGAAAGTCTGGGGGCATATGAAAAGCGGGAGATGATATGAGCAACGTTCTCATATCTAATAGGGTCAAACTAGTTCAGTCTCACGACCGTTCCCTTTTAAGATTCATTTTTGACACATTATAAGAGATCGGGAGAGAGTCCTTACCCAACTCTTCTTAACTGGAATTCTAATATACACATTTTAAGAGATCGGGAGAGAGTCCTTGCCCAAGTCCTCTTAATAAAATTTTAATATATACATTTTAAGAGATCGAGAGAGAATTCTTACCCGAATCATCTTAACTAAATTCTAATACACATTTTAAGAGATCGGGAGAGAGTCTTTACCCGAATCCTCTTAACAAAATTCTAATATATACATTTTAAGAGGTCAGGAGAGAGTCCTTACCCAAATCCTCTTAACAAAATTTTAATATATACATTTTAAGAGATCGGGAGAGAATCCTTACCCGAATTCTCTTAACTAAATTCTAATACACATTTTAAGAGGTCGGGAGAGAGTCCTTACCCAAATCCTCTTAACAAAATTCTAATATACACATTTTAAGAGGTCGGGAGAGAGTCCTTATCCGAATCCTCTTAACAAAATTCTAATATACCCATTTTAAGAGATCGGGAGCGAGTCCTTACCCGAATCCTCTTAACGAAATTTCAATATATACATTTTAAGAGATCGGGAGAGAGTGCTTACCCGAATCCTCTTAACAAAATTCTAATATGCACATTTTAAGAGGTTGGGAGAGAGTCCTTACCCGAATCCTCTTAACAAAATTCTAATATACATATTTTAAGAGATTGAGAGAGAGTCCTTACTCGAATTCTCTCAGCCAAAATTCTAATAAGAATATTTTAAGGAATTAGGAGAGAGTCCTTCCTCGAAATCTTTTCTATCAAAATTTTAATATTTAAACACGAGATACCTAACATGTGAGTCGAGAACCTTTCTCATTCATTATGGATCTTTTGGGACTTAAATAACATCTCTTTAAAATTAGAATCCCAAATTCAAAGCTGAAAAATTAGATAAGATATGTAACAAATCAAATAAACAAAACACCAATTCACTGTGAGGATATCCTATGTACCCGTGTTCTTGGAAAACCCAAAATGGTGAGATATTGAACATTCCTTCTATCAATAAAAAGATCGACAACATGACTCCAAAACCTCCAAAATTATAATCGTAAGTAATTAAGAGCATATCATTAAATTTGTTGACTCTCATTAAGAGACAAGGAAGGCTGCCTAACACCTTACCTACCCGTGAACGGACTCCGAACCTAGAATATCTATTTCGGAAGTAGTTTTTATTTTTTTCAGTAATGATTTCCTTTAATTTCCCTTAAAATTAAAGTGGCGACTCCTCACTTTTTTCATTTCGGTGAGAATCGTCTGGCTACCGCAAAGTCCTTGCGACAATGGTGTCATGGTTCAGTTAACCTAACTATTGAGTAATTTTATAAATTAAACTATTAAAAACTATCAACCATTTGATTGATTTTTTTTTATTGGTTTGGTTGAATTAGTTTTTCTCTTTTTTAATGAATAAATTTTAAACTTAAATTTTTCTTTTTAAAATTAATTATATAGAATATTAATTATTTTAATGATAAATTGATAATAAATAAGATATAATTAAAACATGAAAATGGTATATAATAAATCATAATATAACTCATATTTTAAAATTATTTTTTTAAATATTTAATTTGAGTAAAATAAAAGGGAGAGGTCCAAAGTTTTCCCGCGTCAATAACACTCGTGAAGTGAAGACAATGATCCCAACCGAACAAGCATCAAACACCAACGCTGAATCGACGAGCGACCAGTCGCTGAAGCTCGCAGTTGCAATCTCTCTTCTCCGATCAAAGCGCCTCCAAAGGCAGGCTCCGTTGCCTGATCCTCCTCTAGAATCCGACGCCCTCCGTTGGAAGAGAAAGGTTTCTCTACTCAACCTGATCACTTAATTCTCTGTTTGGTTCACGAGAAAAGAAAATATAAAGAGTTATTTTGATTATTCGGTGGAAGGAAAGGTCATTACGTGTTTTCGGCTTTGTTCTCTTGCTATTTCTTTTCTATAATTTGGTTTTTGAGCTTTCTAGGCAGCCAAACAGAGGATAATATTGCGTTTCTATTGATGAAATTTCAGGCTAAGGAGCGGAAACAAGAACTTATTCGACTCAGAGAAAATCTCAAGGAAGCTGAAGGTTCCTCGTTGCATTTTTTTTTCCTTATCATTTGCGTTTTATTTATTTATATTTGTGCGCGTGTTGTCCAGATGCTTCGCACTGCGATTTGTTCCCGCAAAGTGCTTCTTGCAAGTGTTATTTCTTTGACAATTTGGGGAAACTAAGCCCTAAGCGAGACGGAGATGGCTTTGATCGCAGATTCAACGACGTTCTTCGCCGGCGATTCCTCAGACAAGGTCTCATTCTCAATCTTATTGTTACATATGCTTCTTTCTGTTTGTTCATAAATTTAATTTTTCGCTGTAAATGTTCTTTTGCTTTGTATTTTCAGTGCGGTTAAAGGAAAGGAGGAGAACAGATGCTCCAAAACAACGATTACGGCTTTCAGGTTTGAGAGAGAAAATTAATTGGCCTTAATTGACTATTTTGCTCCAAAATTTTGTTAATTTTGTTAATTTTATTGCTATATCGTACCACATTGTTAACAGACGTATATGAATAAATAGGTAGTGGTGTGTACCCTTTTTCCAAACTGTTTTTCTCTCATTTTGTTGCTTAATTTTCTCAACCCTTTTTAAATTATATTGAAACAAATGTTATTGTTTGATGAATGTGGATAGATATGTTTAACTGATTAAAATTTAAATGAAATTTTGCATACATTGCTTCCACAGATTTAAGTATTGATGCTGAAGTGGAGCAGCTTAGGGCCTCCATTGATTTTCTTGTGGAGTTATGTGACTCTGCTTCTCCTGTAAGAGTGCAAAGCTGGCCATTTTTTTTATATGTTTTACTACCATTTTTTTCACACCACAGATGAAATTTGTTTCTTAGTTGTTATTTATTGCTAAAGAATTTTTGCAGGGGCAAACGGCTAATTTTGCTAACTGGTCACATCAAGCTGTAGACTTCATTTTAGGTGCCGATATTGCCTTCTATACTCTTTGACGTTGTCCTGACTGACTGACTGTTATACCGTGTGATTGGTTGATCTGGTTTTTCATTCTTCACTATACAAGTATTTCTTATTATCTATACTACAATCAGTATAATTGTATCTCAATTTCTTATTTCCTGTATATGGTGATCAAAATGTTAACGTTTTTAACTTAGTTAAACCTCTTAAAATATATTTTATAACTGTCGTGCTAGATGTTATCCAGATGCTAGGTAAATGAATTTACGAGTTATACAATGCAAGTGAAAGTTCCAATGGATGAGAACAGAAGAAAGAGGTTGATAATGGATAGTGGTCAACTTAAGAATTCATTTGCTAACGCATTTAGAGTTTTGTGAAAAACTAATTATCAACTTCATCACCATGTGAGATAAAAATTGCTGCAAGATTGTCATGATGGTGCTTAATAATTGATTGAAAGTGGCAATTTAGTTTCAATGAGTACTGTTTTTGTTTATATTGGTCTATGGTTTGATGATGAGTTTGCTTTATTTGTGAATTTTGATCTCATTCATACTTGGTTCAAGACCATTACCTTGGTTGTAATCTTCATTTTTATTTAATTTTTCATTGTTGCTTACCTTAAATAGTGATGGTTTTCATTTTTTTGACTTCTGTTTCATGCAGCATCATTAAGGAACCTGTTATCAGCAGGAAAGAACCTTGACTTCACTGAAGACATTGTCAACAGTTTAATTATGCGATTGGGTAGAAGGATGTGTTCTCCTTCACAAGGTGATGGTAAGTATATGTTAGAAATTGAAGGAACTTCGTGCCACTTTTTGGTTAATTAATTCATTTGTTTCGCGGAAAATAACTTGTATATGAAAAATATTTTCCATTGTTTAGTTGTAATATTAAATTAGTGATATGTGTTTATTTCATATATGTATAAGTGCGTTTACATTTAATAAAATTATCAAAGTTTAGAAAACAGAAAATGACTTTCTCTTTTAAAAAATGAAAGTTATTTTCTTTAAAAATGATTTAATTTTCCTGAGTGTCCCAAAATCCAGAAAATATGGAAAATATTTTTAGGAAAATATTTTCTATGAAACAAACGGAGCCGAAATCTTTGATTTTTACATTAAGACTATTACATTCATCTTTTTTTCTTTTTGGATTACATGACCATCAGACCTTTTTTCATTATCCTCAGTTAATTGCTTTTATTAATTAGTTGATATTGCTATTTCAGAGTCACAGTTTGACACTGATGCCCAGTTCTATATTCAACACCTGATCCGCAAGCTTGGAAGTGAATCCTACATTGGGCAGCGTGCAATACTTTCAGTTTCTCAAAAAATTTCCGTTGTAGCAGAGAATATGCTCTTCATGGATCCATTTGATAATGCTTTTCCAAACATACATAGATGTTTGTATATTATGTAAGTGTTCCACGGTAACAATTATAATCTTGATCATCTATCCCATCCCTAATCCTAATGTCTTTTTCAAAATTATTCTGTTTGAAAAATGAAGCCCATTATTTTTCATTTTAAGAATAATATGTACACAAGATGCTAATTTCTGCACGTGTTTTCTTGGCTTTACCTATCAATTAGGCCTTATAACTTGAATCTTTAAGCATAGAAAACAATCCTAGCATGTTTTGGCTAGTGGCACAGTTTAGTTTCATCGGTTATAATGAGTTCAATATTTGAGTATACATCATTTGGTTCTTAATGGATTCTCATCTCTGATATTATTATTATTATTATTATTATTATTATTATTATTATTATTATTATTATTATTTAATGTGTGTGACAGGATCCAGCTTATTGAGTTTTTGGTGTCAGATTACTTGTTATCTTGGTCAAAGGATGAAGGCTTTGATAATGGTACGCATCTTAACTACATCATGTCCATGTTGATTAGGTTCTTACTCCTGATTTACGCATTCTTCTTATGGTAATTGGCTTCTCATGTTGTTGTTTTACTCAATTTTTGATAATTAATGTATTCTTACAACCAATATTTCTTTCATTTTCCTCTACCTAGAATTAAGATTAATGCCTTCTCAGCATTTTGTATCCTCAGAAAGTTGTTTCGAATAACTTATAACATGCATGCTTCATAAGAACCTGAAAAATGATATGCAATAATGTAATTGTAGTGCTGTTTGAAGAGTGGGTGACATCACTTCTTCACGCCCGAAAAGCATTAGAACTTCTGGAAAGCAGAAATGGCCTTTATGTCATATACATGGATCGAGTTTTAGGCCAACTGGCTAAACAAGTGGGCCAGGTTTCGTTATTGCCGAAGCTCAACCAAGAGATTTTGGATAACCTATTCTGCTGACCACAGTGTATGAAAGCTACACGCTTTTGTTATTTCCTGTCTACCCACAACTGTTACTAAAGGCAAGTTTATAGAGAAGCTAATTGTTGCGCAGACTGGCTTTCTAAGCATGCTTTAAGTCTGGGTTTGGGAATGTAGAGCTTCTTAGTAGTGATATGAAGGGTGTCTTGTGTAGTTTGGCTGCTAAACCCTAACGAAGAGCTCTAGTTGCATCTTAGAACTTACAGGGTGAATGAATTATAATATTTTTAGAACACTTGAAAAGACTCTTGTTTTCAAAGATTCCAAACTAAGACGTGAATCTTGAAATTTGAAATTTCAAAGCATTGAATGCGATTGATTGAAAGAATATATATATATATTTTTTATCAGAAATGATTGGAAGATTTGATACTATGAATAAATTAGGAATCTCTCCCGTGATAATGTTTTGACTTTCTTCCCCTAATGGTGTATTTGATAAAAAGTTAAAAATCAAGAATTAAATATTGAAAAAACCTTAAGGGATCAAGTGGATTCATATTTAATATGAATCAATGAGATTATTTGTGTAATTTCATTCATTAAAAATTTATGCTTTTACACGATTGCTCTTGTAGAGACTTTTATAAAACAAATGTGCAGAATTTGAAATTCAAATTGCAAATTTTTTCTCATCCATTAAGCATTACAAGTCTCGAGGTCGAGTTACTACTTTTTATGCACATGCCAATTAACATCTGCCACTTTAATTTTTTTTTTTACCTCTACATTTTTTTTTTATCTCCTCCTTTTCTTATATGCTCTCTTCTTCTATACCCTTCATCCCCCCTACATCTATAAGCTCTCTTTCCTTCCCTTTCTCTAACAAGAAAATCTTCGTCTTCTTCTTCTTGTTCAATATTTACATGAGATACGGCCCCTCTATCTTCATCTTCAATTTTTTTTTTCTACGTCCTCCATTTTCCATTAAAGTCATCTTTATAGTAAATTTCATCTTCAAATAAGATAATATCATTTATTTGAATTCACTTTTTTCTATTATTTTTCATATTTTAACTTACTATGGGTAAAGAAAGGAGAATACAAAGTATTATATTATTTTTGAAGATACTAATTCTAGAATATACACTTCATGGAATGAATTTACACTTAATGTTATTGGAGTTAGCAAGAGTTTTTACAAATCTGATGATATGGAGGCAAAGGCTATTGAAACATGTAATTGTTATTTTGAGTCAAAGAGAAATGCAAGTTCATCTTCAGATAAAGAAACTTTATCATCTAATATCATTGCATCAACATCAAATATAGAAATTACAGAAGAAGATAATGTATCTAATAATTCAAATGTCAATAAATTGATAGTTGCTCTATTTATTGGGATGTATATTACTTTGTGTTCATCAAAAAAAGATTCAATATTAATGAAAATTAATATTTTTGCCTACATTTTTTGTCAATTAAATTTTAAATAATTGAATTACAATGTCAACAAATGAAATTAAGTATAAAAAAGATAATGTTGTTTTCTTAAAAAAGATAACATAAAAAAAAAAAAGAGAATTACAATGATGTTGAGTTAAGAATTCCACTATAGATTGTGACAAGAATTGTTTAATTGTTAAGATTTACGTAATGGCATAAGTCCAAAAATGGATTGTATTATAACTTGGTAAGAATTTATTGGTGTAGTAGATCTTGTTTGTAGTTTTTATAGTATTGAATGCTGTCAAACATATTATTACTTTCTCAACTAATCTACATCAATATAAGCTGAAAAAAAGAGACAAAAAAAAATTGCGGTGGTGAATAGAAATCATTTTTGAAGCCTTATTAATGGGTCTGCCATGGAAATTTTTTATTCCTCGTCTCTGTTTGGAGAAACTCAGGTAATGCTGGAAGCAATCCAGTTAGGAAGAAAGATCCTAAGTCAATCATCCTAGAGTTAGATTCAACAATTCTTCTCTCCTCTCAGCGTTGTGAAATGAGAATTAATATGTATGGGATGTTGCTGTGTTATAAACTTGTAACCTTATTTAATTCTTGCTTTATTATAGTACTTAATACTATATATTGTACTTGACTAAAAAAACTGTAAAAAAAGATGTAACTTAAGTTTATTAATATAAGAAATTGTAATAAAATAAGATTAATATAACAAACAATAATATAATAATATTAATATAAACAAATGTAAAACGTACAAAACTTGAATATAAAATCATAGCAACTAAGTGAGATGAAGTATCCTCCATCCATGTTTTAAAAGTATGTACAAGCAAAAAAGGTTTCAAAAGTTTAGTTCTTCAAATAAAACACACACATATTCATGTATATGTATATATATATATATATATATATATATATATATATATATATATATATATATATATATATATATATATTGTTAGTTTTGCCTTCTGATTATGGTGTAAAAGAGAACATGTTTTGGCTCATTTGCAGTCATGATAAACTCCACTGTGTCAGTTTTCTTCAAGTTGTGGACTATTACAAATTGGATCCATCCATTCTCAATAATTCCTTTCTTCATCACTCCTCTGGCATTATTCTTTGGCACATACTCACACCTCTAATTTATTTGCTTCTTAATGATGTAAACATACAACCTCTTCCTCACCACACTAGCATGATTTCTAATTAACTCAGTGGGAATGTTCTGTTGTTGTCACACCTATTCCCTTGTAAGGCATCACATGTTCCCGTAGCATACCTAATGAATTACCGAACTACACCTACCGATAACCCATTAATTATGCTACAAGAGATTTTAAATAAATCATAACTTTTGATCTTATCAATTCTTTTGTGGAAAACTGAATGGGAATAGTTAAAATTTAATGTAAACATTCATTGGAAATAATGATAGACTAAATATTGCAAAAGTTATATTTCCATAAGTCTCAAAATAAAATACAAATAGTTACAAACTCAAAATACTTCAGTAATGCAGTGCTTTTTAATACAAACTGCTCAATGTCTGTACATCCATACATATAGGTATAAAATACATCAAAAGAAATTACAAGGGTATACCTAATGTAAATACCCACAATTAATACCAAAATGCTGCTTCCAAGTCTCTCACTCAGCAGCCTTCTCCTTTCCTTTACCTACGACAGTATAAAGAAGCTATCGCTGAGTATAACACTCAGTGGTGCACAACTAATAACTTTAAAACTTAAAATAAAGTAAAACTTGTCAAAGCATAATAAATCACATTTTTTCTTAAGCATGAAAACATCACAATAGTTTTAAGTCCATAAGAGCAATTTATTGGAATCACATTTCAAATAAGAAATCACACTTCATAAATCACAATTCACAAAGCATTAGTATTGCCAACATCAACACACAGTTCAGGCCATGATACAAAATTTTACGATCAGTGCCGTGTTGTACACCACGACAAAGCAATGTCAATCTCACTAACCATTATTAATGAGGGAAGGGCTAGCTAGCTAATGAGTACTCATGTAGTCTTACCCCACTAACCGTTATTAATGAGAGACATAATCAATATCCATTATCAACCCCAAGTAGTCGTTACTACTGGGGAGCTCCGAAAGGGACTGTCATGCTAACTGTGGTTTCAAAATAATTTTCAAAAGTTTTCCACTTAACAATCACATTTATAAACCAATAAACACATTCAAATCATCATAATATCCATATAGAGGTGGCAACACCCAAATTTCTCAAATGCAAGAGAAAAACCATATTTCAGTCAAAGTAAACTTGTTCAAAACAAACTCATTCAAATAAACACATTCCAAACAATTTACAAGTTTAAAAATGAAGAAAAAGTTAGTTGTGCACAAACCTTCAATGAACTCATTTATCTTTACTTCTCATTGTCCGTCCCAACCTCAAACTAAAGGAACCTCAAATGACCATAATTTAATACTACACACTTCAATTTCACTCTCTAGCACCAAAGCCCAATTTTCCCATGAACCCTAATCTCCCATATTTTAATTTATGCAAATCTCATGCAATTTCTTTACCCTAATCTTACACACTACTTCAACTAAGCTTGATTTCATCATCAATTACATTAAAATGCATCAAACCCTAATTTTCTCCAAATTAGCCAAAACCCTAGTTAAGGTTCCATGCATGTTTCACTTTTAATTTCTCATGAAATTTCATCATAAGTTAACTTCATTCAAAGCTTATACAACTAATCTAACATGAAAAGAAACTTACCTCAATTGTAACCTTCTCAAATCTTTAATTTCTTCCAAATCTCTTGTCTTCCCTTACTTTTAATCTCTCAATCAACATTTAATTTGGTATTTACTATAAGTTAGATGGAAAAACTTATGAAAGAAAAGTTAGAAATTGAGTTTGGAGGATGGATGTCAATGGAGGAAGAAGGAAGAAGGAGAAAGAAAGAAAGAGAGAGGGAGAGGAGAGGTGGGGCGGCAACAATGGGAAAGAGAAGGAGAGGGTCTTTCCTTTATATATTTACTCCTATTTTGATTTATTTAATAGATTTTAATTGAGTTGTCCAAAGCCCATTGGTCCTAAAATTTTAATTGTGTCATAAAGGTAATTAAAATTTGGATTTTCACTTCTTTCTTTTCTATATATTTTTACTTGAATTTTTTTTTCTCAAAAATTTATTCATAATTCAATTTATTATTTTCATTTACTTAAATTGACATTTTGGTCAAAAATCAACTCTTGAAGTGAATTGACCAAAATGCCCCTTATCGGGTCATAATCCTTCTTTTTCATAATACCCGTTAAATCCTTAGGCCTTTGGTTCACTTGAATTTTTATTGTGTCTATCTCAATTAATTTCCTTTCATTTTTGGTCCTCAATGTGTCCTTGAATAGTACTAGTCACAGATCAAAATGGTACTATTCATAACTCAGAGATTCGGGGTGTTACAGTTGTATAATGTGAAAAAAAAAAAAAGAAAACAAAATATGAATACAAATAGAAAATATTTATAAAACAATAATAAAAATCAGTTATAATGACTCATCATATAAAGTATATTAAAGATTTACTAACCAATTTGTATTTATAGTCATATTTGTTCAGCCCATAAATAAATCTTGAATCCTCTGGCTTTAGTGGAGTCATATCCAGATGCATTAAAAAAAAGTAAAATTTTATATTGGTAAAATATGTACACTTAACTAATCTTACAGGAAAAAAAAACTTAAAATGGATAGAAATTTAACAACACTTACCTGTCAAGATGCCAATTCTCATTATCTTCATCACTCTCTTTTTCTTTGTCTTCATTATTATCTTTATCACTATCTTCTACATATCCTAAATTAGCAGGTATTTCTACTACACCATATTGTAGTTCATCAGTAGCATCATTAACAAGTAGAAGAGGTGCATCTTTATATTTCACCTCGCACCCATTTCTCATAAATATAGATACATCCATAATCTTATATGAAACAGCCTTGAATCATATGATCCATAGAGGTTTCACACCATATCATTCTAACATATTCTTAAGACCTTCATTAAGAAAAGTAATAGGATAATCTCTATTTGAAAAATTTTCTAATGTGACTCCCACTTTCTAAGAGTGTTCCTCATAACCTTGCACACGATAAATGACATAATCTCTTAATGGCTGGCCTAATTATTGAATGATGTGTGTAGGGATTTTCTATGAGACAATATTCATATTTGGATTAGAGTGATATATAATAACAAAGGAAAATATCACAATTATTGCAATTAACTTATGATGAGAAAAATGCAATTTGACAGAGGAGACAATCACAACCAAGCAACCAACATTCTAAAGAAATTATCACAATCAAACTATAGCAAATTAAACTATAACAAAATGACTATCCTGCGAGTGATTTTTTTTTTTACCCAAAAAAAGCACTTAACACATTATTATATTTTAACAATTGTTGAATAAATTATATTAATAAATGAGATTGAGGTGGTTTCAAAAAAAAAAAACACAAAAAAAATTCAACATTTTAATATAGATTGAGGTATATCAAAAAAAAAAAAACACTTAATTTTGCCTACATTATATAGTTTGGTTCACATGCAATCATCAAGTATATTTTTTCCTATTGTATGAATTTGGAAGAAAAAAAAAAGGATGAACGGGTTTGGGAAAAAAAAAAAGATAAATGCATAAAAAAAATGTGTTCATATCAATTTGTGATTTCCATAAATAAATTTGTGGTAAAAATTGCAACTCTTGTGGGCCATTTCGCTTTCGTCCTACTGTAGACTCTGCAATAAAGAGATGAATGGGTTTAGGTGGCCCTAATGCGTCTTCGATTTATTGCTAACAGAGTACTTTGTGAACTCATATTGACAAAGAGAATCAACAAAAATAATTGATCGAGAAATGGTTTTGCATGACAGCAGAGAGAATTAGTTTGAGAGAAGAAAATGTGTGTTTACATGGCTAAAAGATTTTCTCTTCTTTCAAAAGTGAAAGAAAATTTGTTTGATTTTGGTAGAGGTAAAGGCATTTTTAAGTCTAACCAATAGAGGTTTATCACAAATATGGAAACATTATTATGACACTAATTTTTTTTTTTAAGACTATAAGATGGCTCTTTTAATTGTGTTGACTATTAACTGAAGAATCTTTCAAATTATACTCTTGAACATACATACCCTTCCATTCCATAAAATATTGTCATTCTTCTTAAAATGTTTTGCTTACTATAAATTTGTTCTCTATGTTTGGTAGTATATGCAAACATTTTATTCTTAATTTTTTCAATGATATAACTATCTATAAATACTAAAAATAAAATAAATATATATATTTTTATTAAAAACAATATATTATAATATGTGTATGTGTATGCGAGACATGCCACATAGTCAATTATTAAATTGATCAATGTAAAATTAACTATATGAGCCTTAACCCGTGATCTATATAACATGTCAAGTAGTCAATCATAAAATTGATCACATGCAGTCAATTATAAAATTGATTGTTGTCCCAAAGAAAGTGACCAAGAGGGGGGTGAATTAGACACTTTATGCAATTTTTCAGTCCTTGCTGGTGACTTAGTGAATAATTATAGCTTAGCACTTCTAAGTATGTGAATAACTTTGTTTTCAAAGTGTACTCTAAGCAACCTAACAAGTTTTCCACAACCAGCAGCTGAAATATAAAATAACAACTTAATATCAAGTATTTCTATTCACGTATGGTTCAAAATGTGCAAGTGTGATTGTTCAAGCTCACTATTAACTCAATAGAATAGATTCTCAACACATTCAATATGTAACAAAGTAATATAATGCTGGAAATTAAAGAGTTGAGGGAAGAAGAAAATCGAACACAATGTTTATAGTGGTTCGGCTTTCTTGGCCTACATCCACTCTTCTCAAAGTTCTACTTTGAGAGTTTCTTCACTATTTGATCTTTTCAGCAAGCAAGATTCAAAGCCTTTATAATCTCAACAAGGTTCCCAGGTGCTTGAAACCTTTACAACGTCTTTTCTTCCCATAAAAGACTACAAGCTTGACTAGGTGCTTGAAAACCTTTCACAAGTGTGTCCTCACACTTACACAAACTTAAATAGGTTTTGTTATAGATGAAATCATTCTCAATAACTCTCAGATACAGAAATAAATGCTAAAAGATTGAGAGAGAAGATCTGCCACTAAAGCTCAAGAGTATTTGAATGAAAGCTTTAAAAATAGCACAATAAATTCTCAATGAATAAGAGCACTTATATTAGGTAAAATTATAGTAAATGATGCCTTTTATAGGTGCTTTCCATTGCTATAAACATCTGCTAGAGAGTGTGTCTAACGGCTCTCTAATTTTCAAAAAACTAACCATTACTTCATTAAAAGTCGTGCATGGAAGATCTGCCACTAAAATTTTCACAGGTTAACTAGTTTCATAAGATAGAAAATTTTAGACAACAAAACTAGTTAACTAATTTCACAACCAGTTAACTAATTTCGCTACTGTCTGACTTAAATTTTGAAAATGTGAGTTTTTGAAGGAAAGTTATAAAAATTATTTTAACAATTCAAAAACCTTAAGAATGATGTAAAACACTTTTGAAACACTTGAATCTAAAAACAAAATTGATTTTAGGTCTTAAGTGGCATAATCTCTTCAATCTTGTACAATAGACCTAAAAACTTAATTTCTATTCTATTTCTTCATAGACTTTGATTCGTTTTGTACTATACAAGATGATAATCTCCTTTTAGATCAGCTATTTCAATATAATAGTCCTTCGATCAAGTCTTTGCATGTCATGACCTATAAGATCACTTCAAATAATATGCACAAAGGCTTAAAGTATATTTCATTAAGTTTTGCTATCATCAAAACCAAGCTTATTGTAGCTTATGGGGCCTACAATCTCCCCCTTTTTGATAATGTCAAAACTCAATGAATGTATGAAGATCATAAAGATAAAAGTGTATAACTATCTATATATGTCACATATGTAAGAACTTGCTTTGAGACAAGCTCCCCCTATATGTATGCACACAATCATTCAAAATGCCATAAAGTTGAGGAACTATAAATAGCTCGCCCCCAATCTAATATTCAAAACATTTTGAAGATAACAACACATATAAGCAATTTCCAAGATCAAGTAAACCATTATAATGCAAGATATATCAATCACAAGTCAATTCTAGAAGATCAGCATCATAATTTCATTTACTTTCCAAAATATAAAATATCCATATCAAAATATGAACCATATAACCATTGAGCAAAAATTAGCTAATCAAATACCCAGTTAACTAAAAAACATACTATTAGTTAAACACATAAGAGCAACTTTTGTCCTATATTTTTCTATCTTCCCTATTTTCTCCCCCTTTTGACATCAACAAAAAGAAACAAGAAAGAAAACAATGAAACATAATTTTAAAGATCATAAAGTAAATGTTGAAACCAAAAGAAATAAAATATTCTTAAAGATCTAAAGATTTATCCTTTGCTGCCAGGGATCCTACCAATCCTAAGTTGAGTAGGATCAACAACTTTGGCTTGTTTCTTTTTCTTTAGAGGGGCTTGTTCAGGTATGGTGAGCTGGATTCTTGGAGGAATAGGTAAAACTAATTTTCTAACTTGTGCTTTGGTTCTTCTAGGGCCATAAGTCATAGGTAAGGAAATAGATGATTCAGGTACTGATTGAGAACTAGTAGGAGCAGGGTTTGGTTGTGCAGAAGATGGGTTTTATGGCTGTTCATCTTTCTTGTTGCAATCATCTTCTTTTTCTTCTTGTTGACTAGAACCATTTTTGCTTTCGCTTTTCCCATTCTTATTACTGTTGTTGCTCTTTGTGTGAGATGAGGAAGTTTCGCTTGATTTCTCCTTATCAGATTCTTTTTCTTGTTCTGATTTTTCTTATGCAGTAACTTTCTTCTCATCATTCTTTTCAATTTCTGCAACTTCAGATTGCTTACTTTCTTCCTTTCCCTTCTCAACAGTCTCTACATTCTCCTCTTTTTCTTCTTCTATTTTAGAAATTTTTACTCTACTTGAACCAGTCTCCTTTGCATGACTAGTACCAGCAATGCCATATGGGTAGTTTCCAAAGTCTCCAAACTTTCCAAAAGATTTACCAAATAACCTTTGGGCAATCTTCTTCATGAACCATTCCTGCCTATCCAGTCTCTTAATCAACATCTCCATTTTGGCATTTTGCTCAGCCATAATCCCTTGTTGTAATTCCTGAGATTTTTCCAAAATAGTCAAACTCAATCCACTTATTTCTTTGATTTCCTTCATCATGTCTAGATTTGCCTTAGCCATTTTCACAAAATCTGACATCTTCAACTTCATTTTCTTTTCTTTCTTAGAACTCTCCCCTTCATCTATCTTAGAATCTCCTTTTTTCATCTTACTTACTGGAATATCATATTATGTTTCAGAGTTTAATTCTGTTTTAGATTCAACTTCAATTTCATCTTCTTCATCTTGTTTTTTCTCTTCTTTCTTACTCCTTTTTCTACCATCATCAGCTTTCAATACCTCCTTAATAGGGATAGGATTGCTAAACTTCTTCTCTTTACTTAATTCAACTCCCACAGCTTGAAATACCAGAGTTAAAGGCATAGCATATGGCAATCTTCGATGCTTACTAGACTCGGCAATCACTTTAACAATCAAATATGGCAAATTAAATCTAATTTTGTTAACCAAGTGCCACATAATGCACAAATCAAGACTATTTGCATAAGAATAACTACCACTTCTAGGATTAAGCAAATATCTAATGAAGGATTGCAGAATTCTATAATTTTGATAGACAAGACTAATATTAGTCATTTCATTTTCTGGTGTCCCCTCTGAAAAGATAGATAATTGAAATGCCTTCTCATTATAATCTTCGAGCTTCTTAACATCTTTGAAAGTTCCAATCCTATTTCCATCTTTGGCAAATTCAAAACAGAGGCTAAGAAATCAACATCAATGACCTTACTCTTCTTTTTGATTACCACACTAAAACTTTTTCCTTTAAAAACTTCTTTTATACTTCCATAAAATTCTTGAATCAAGTAAGGATAATAAAAATTCATTCAACTTAGAAAATTCCAACCATCCTTGAAAAGTAAATAGAATCTCAAAATCATATGGTAAATCAGAGAATGAATCCCATTTAATGTACCTTGGTTCAAAAATATTTCGTTGCATAAAGGGTTTTGGAACAGGGGCCTTCTCGACTTTCTTCTTCTTCTTGGAAAGTTCAGACCCAGCAATACCCTTTCCTTTTCTCTTTTTCATCAGTTCTGCAACTGTCTCTGTTTCCTCTTCATTATCGTTTACTTCAGTGTCATCTTCTCTTTCTTTTTTAGGTCTACCAGCAGCCTTCATAGCATCACCCATGAATTTTCGAAGTTTAGTAGCCATTTGTTTTACTCTTGCCATTGATTTTTTAAGGATTTCAGAGAACAGTAATGGTTTAAGGCAAAATAGGTTTATCAGTGTTCAGGGATTTTAAAGGAAAAATGGGGGATTTCTAGTTTAGAGAGAGATTTGGGTTTCTAAGGCAATGGAGAATCAATTTGCAGCAAAAATAAGGAAGTCTTTAAGAGATTGATTGAAAGGATGTGCAACAGTTGCCAAAAATATGAATAAAATTCAAATTTTAAAAGTGAAAACTGATTTTCACGGAGAACCGGGAAATCTCATTTTCTTAAAAGTCATTTTTATCCTTTAAAGATATAAAATACATTTATCTATACTTAGGGGTATATTGGTCAAAAGAAAATATAAAGAGAGCTAAAATACCTGTTAGAAAGAAACTGGTTTTAAAACAGGTGCATTTTCTCGAATATGTACAGAAGCAAAATTAGTTAACTAATTTTAAAACCTAGTTGGCTAAATTTAATACAGATATAAAACTAGACAACTATAGTGAGAAAATAGTTAATTAGAAACACAAATACACAGAATATAACGCTAAACACATTTTCAACCAAGTTAAGCAGCAAGTTCATATTAAATGTAATAATTATCATTCAATAACTTCACTCATGCCAAGTTCCCTTCTAATCCTACAAAGTTTTCTTCATTGAGTGGTTTTGTAAAAATGTCTGTAAGTTGTTATTCAGTAGGAATAAATTCCAACTCAATGTCACCATTGTGAACATGATCTCTAATAAAGTGATGTCTAATTTCTATGTGTTTTGATCTAAAGTGCTGAACTGGATTTTTGGTTAGGTTGATAGCACTAGTGTTATCACGCCTTATAGGAATATGATCAACTTTTATACTAAAATCTTCTAATTATTGCTTCATCCATAGGATTTGGGCAACACAATTTCTTACAGTAATGTATTTTGTTTCAGCAGTAGAAAGAGCTATAGAAGTTTGTTTCTTGCTATGCCAAGATACTAACGCATGACCTAGGAATTGGCAAGTACTCGAAGTGCTCTTTCTATCTAATCTACTTCTAGTAAAGTCAGAATCACTATAACCAACTAGATCAAATGTGTCACGCTTAAGATACCATACACAAATTGAATGTGTTCTAATGAGATATTTAAAAATCCTTTTAACAATAATTGGATGAGATTCCTTGGGACATGATTGAAACCAAGCACACAAACACACACTAAAATGAATGTCAGGTCTAGATGTTGTTAAATACAAAAGTGAGCCAATAATACCTCTATATAACTTTTGATCAACATCTTTACCTTTTTCATCTTTTTATAACTTGATGTTGGAGCTCATAGGAGTTCCTATACTCTTTAAATCATCCATCTTGAATTTCTTTAACATCTCTTTGATGTACTTGGATTGATTAATGAAGATACCATCATTGTGTTGCTTAATTTTTAGCCCAAGGAAAAAGGTGAGTTCACCCATCATGCTCATCTCAAATTCATTTTGCACCATCTTAGAAAAACTTTTGCATAAAGAAGCATTAGTAGCACCAAAAATAATGTTATCAACATAAATTTGAACAATAAGCATATCGTGTTTATGTATTTTTGTGAAAAGTGTGTTGTCTACTTTTCCTCTTTGAAAACCATTTTCTAAAAGAAACTTACTAAACCTCTCATACCAAGCTCTAGGGGCTTGATTCAATCCATATAAGGCCTTAGTGAGTTTATAAACATGATTAGAAATTCATAGCTTTCAAAACCTAGTGGTTGTTCAACATAAACTTCTTCATTAATATAACCATTCAAGAATGCACTTTTAACATCCATATGATATAACATAAATTTCTTATAACATGCAAATGCACATAGCATCCCAATAGCTTCAATTCTAGCAACCGGAGCAAAAGTTTCATCAAAATCAAGACATTCCTCTTGATTGTATCCTTGAGCTACTAGTCTAGCCTAATTTCTAATAACAAGCTTCCATACTTTATTTCTCTCAAGTTGATTGGGTTCTTCTTGTATAGCAAGAATCCAACTCTCATCATTTTGAGCTTCATCATAAGACTTTGGTTCTAATTGAGAAACAAATACAACATTACCAAAGTATTTTCAAAGTTGAGCTCTTGTCATCAATTTTTGTGAAGGGCTATTAATGATGTCCTCCTTTGGATGATCTCTATGATATCTCCTCCTTTGGATGATCTCTATGATATCTCCATCTTGAGGTAGGTCATCATGATGTGGTTCATCAATTTGGAGCTCTTCAATACTGGGCAATACTTCTTAACTATCTTCTTAATCTTTCTCATTTGCATTTTCATTAACACTTCCATCCGCATTTGCACTTTGAGGCTCATTAATAGATTGATTTTGTTGCTTTTCAATCTCATCCCTTTTTGTTCCAAAAGTTCCACCTAGTTCATCATCATCACAAACAATCTTTCTTTCCAAGGAGTTATTAGTTTCATCAAATACAACATGAATAGTTTCTTTAACTAACAAAGTTCTCCTATTAAAGACTCTATATGCTTTACTATGTATAGAATATCTAAGAAAAATACCTTCATCTGATTTCATATCAAACTTTTTGAGGTTATCCTTTTTGTTATTCAAAATGTAACACTTACAACCAGATGCACAAAAGTAAGAAATGCTAGGCTTTCTCCCTTTCCATAATTCATAAGAGGTTTTCTTTAAGATTGGTCTAACCATTGCTCTATTCAAAATATAGCAAGCAGTGTTTATGGCTTCCGCCCAAAAATATTTTGGAAGATTGTTTTCACTAAGCATTGTTCTTACCATTTCTTGTAAAGTTCTATTTTTTCTCTTTACAACTCCATTTTGTTGTGGAGTCCTAGGAGCCAAGAAGTTATGAAAAATACCATTCTTTGAACAAAATTCATCAAAAGATTAGTTTTCAAACTCTCTCCCATGGTCACTTCTAATTGAGGAAATGTGTAAACCTTTTTCACTTTGTACTTTCTTTCAAAAAGATGTAAATATATCAAAAGTTTCATCCTTGTGTGCTAGAAAATATGTCCATGTATACCTTGTGTAATCATCCACTATGACTAATGCATATGCTTTACCACTAAGACTTATAGGAGTAATAGGACCAAACAAATCAAGATGCAATAGCTCAAGAGGTCTAGATGTTGAGACAACATTCTTTGGTTTAAAGGAAACTTTGGTTTGTTTTCCAAGAGAATAAGGCTTGCAAACATGATCTTTTTCAAAATTAATTTTTGGCAAACCTTTAACAAGATCATATCTTAAAAGTTTTGAAATAACATGCATGCTAGCATGACCAAGTCTCCTATGCCATAAACAACTATCTTCTTTAAAAGACACAAGACACCTTTCATTTCCATTATCAATATCATTCAAATCAAGCAAATATACATTTTTACTTCTAGGTGCAACGAACAATGTATGATCATCATTCAAACTTCTAATTTCACAATGTGAAGAATTAAAAATAACTTTGTAACCTTTATCACATAATTGACTTACACTAAGAGGATTGAATTTCAAACCTTCAACTAGTGCAACATCCTTTATGCTTGAATTCTTCCCAATGAAGCCATTTCTAATGATGTAAGCTTTGCCTTTGTCACCAAATCTCACATGTCCACCACTTTTCATGGTAAGGTTTGAAAATTTTTCTTTCTCTCTAGTCATGTGCCTTGAGCAAGCACTATCAACATACCACTATTCACATTCTTGCTTACTTCAAAGGCATACCTGAAATTATTTGACTATTTCTTAGGTATCCAAGTAAATTTGGATCCTTAGGGGTTAGAGACATTAGAAACTGTTCCTTTAGATACCCAAATCTTTTTCACCTTTAAAGAACCTTTTCTTATGGGACAATGACTAACCATATGACCATTTTGATTATAATGGAAACAAATAACATTTGGTAATGAAGAAGATGAAGCTTTTACAAAGAAATTCTTGTATTTTCCATAGTGCATAAATCCATTATAATCAAGACCAGATTTTTTATTTGAAAATCTTTGAGAACCAAGTAAAGTATCAAGAATTTGTGTGCCATTGGTGAATTTAGCTAAATCATTTGTCAATGATTCCACCTTAGCTTTCAACATTCTGTTTTTCTCAATGAGTTTTTCACAAGTAGTTTTTGAATCTTCTAACTCCTTTTTCAACTCATCAAACAATAGCATTTGATTTTTATAAAACTTGTTTTCTTGCATAGCAATACTTATAGAAATATTTTCTAATCTTAAGGAAGCAATTTCTTTATTTAAAGAAGAACATCTTTTCTTATAAACTTTGTATTCTTTATGCAATTTGGCAAATGCATCTTCATATTCTTCAATACTAAGTGATTCAGAATTATTTACCTCATTATTGCTTTCTTTTTGGTGAGAACTTTCTGGTTTGTTGTCTTTTATTGCCATGAGACAAATGTGTGCAACCTCCTTGTCAATTGAGGAGTCTTCACTATCCTTCCAACCAGCAACAAATGCTTTCTTGCTCTTGTCCTTTGAATTATTCTTTTTTAGTTTAGGACAATTTGGCTTAATGTGGCCAGGTTTATTGCATTCGAAGCATTTGATCTCTCTTTGATCCTTGCTTGTTTCACTTTTGGGAGAATAGTTCTTTAAAAACTTCTTATATTTCAAACCTCCCTTTTTGAATGCTTTCTTGAATCTTCTTGTAATCATAGCAATATCATCTTTATCACTTGAACTATTGGAGCTGTCACTTGAGTCAGCCTTAAAAGCTATAATATTCCTTTTCTCATCCTCTTTGTTTGATTTCAAGGCAATTCCTTTCTTTTTCTTTTCATCAACCACATTGCTCTTATTCTTATCATAAAGCATTTCATGAGCGATAAGAGAACCAATCAGCTCATCATAAATGAATTTAAAGAAGCCTTTAGTGTCAAAAATCGCTGTCACTTTTGTTTCCCATGATTTAAGTAGTGATCTCAAGACTTTCTTGACTAATTCTTCTTCAGTAAATTCCTTTTCAAGTGCTTTGAGAACATTCACCAGATCAGTGAATCTTGTGCTCATTTCTAAAATGGTTTCTCCAGGTTTCATCTCAAACAGCTCATATTCTCAAACAAGTTTATTGGCTTTGAATTCCTTCACTTGATTAGTCCCTTCATAAGAGACTTTAAATTTATCCCACACTTCTTTTGCAGATGTGCAACCTGAAATACGATTATACTCAGTTGCATCAAGTGCACAATGAAGAATATTTAAAGCTTTAAAATTTAAAGAAACTTTCTTCTAACCAAGTTCATTATATTTCTCTTTAAGTTTTTCTCTATAACCATCAGCATGCAATACTAATGGAATTTCAGAACCTTTAACAATTCTTTGCCATGCTTCAATATCAACAGATTGTATGAAGTTTCTCATCCTTACTTTCCAAAATAAAAAATTATAAACATTAAACAAAGGTGGTTTAGTGATAGAGTGTCCTTCAGCTAAAGGTGCAGGGATACCAGCTGTGTTAGATGTTCTAGCCATTATAGAATCTCTCTAAGGTGTTTAAACCTCAAGTAAGAGAGATAAGCTCTTATACCAATTTGTTGTCCCAAAGAAAGTGACCAAGAGAAGGGGGGGGGGGTGAATTAGACACTTTATGCAATTTTTTAGTCATTGCTCGTGGCTTAGTGAAAAATTATAGCTTAGCACTTCTAAGTGTGTGAACAACTCTGTTTTCAAAGTGTTATCCAAGCAACCTAACAAGTTTTCTACAACCAGCAGTTGAAATATAAAATGACAACTTAATATCAAGTATTTCTATTCACGTGTGGTTCAAAATGTGCAAGTCTGATTGTTCAAGTGGTTCAAAATGTACAAGTCTGATTGTTCAAGTGGTTCAAAATGTGTAAGTCTGATTGTTCAAGCTCAATGTTAACTCAATAGAATAGATTCTCAACACATTCGATATGTAACAAAGTAATATAGTGCTAGAAATTAAAGAGTTGAGGGAAGAAGAAAATCAAACATAATGTTTATAGTGGTTCGGCTATCTTGGCCTATATCCACTCTTCCCAAAGTCCCACTTTGAGAGTCTCTCCACTATTTGATCTTTTCAACGGGCAAGATTCAAAGCCTTTATAATTTCAGTAAGCTTCCTAGGTGCTTGAAACCTTTACAATGTCTTTGCTTCCCACAAAAGACTATAAGCTTCACTAGGCACTTGAAATCCTTTCACAAGTGTGTCCTCATACTTACACAACCTTAAATAGGTTTGGTATAGATGAAATCACTCTCAATAACTCTCAGATGCAGAAATAAATGCTAAAAGATTGAGAGAGAAAATCTGCTACTAAAGCTCAAGAGTATTTGAATGAAAGCTTTAAAAATAGCACAATAAATTCTCAATGAATAAGAGCACTTTCATTAGGTAAAATTATAGTAAATGATGCTTTTTTATAGGTGCTTTCCATTGCCAAAAACATCTGCTAGAGAGTGTGTTTAACGGCTTTTTAATTTTCAAAAAAACTAACCGTTACTTCATTGAAAGTCGTGCAACAAAGTTTTATCAGGCTTGAACATAAAAATTGTTAACTAAAATTTTCACAAGTTAACTAGTTTCGTAAGATAGAAAATTTTAGACAACAAAATTAGTTAACTAATTTCGCAACCAATTAACTAATTTTGCTATTGTCTGACTTAAATTTTAAAAATTTGAGTTTTTGAAGGAAAGTCATAAAAATTATTTTAACCATTCAAAAACCTTAGGAATTATGTAAAAACACTTTCCAAACACTTGAATCTAAAAACAAAATTGATTTTAGGTCTTAAGTGACATAATTTCTCTAATATTGTACAATAGACCTAAGAACTTAATTTCTATTCTATTTCTTCATAGACTTTGATTCGTCTTATGTTATACAAGATGATAATCTCCTTTTAGATCAGCTATTTCAATAGAATAATCCTTCCATCAAGTCTTTGCATGTCATGACCTATAAGATCAGTTCAAATAATATGCATAAAGGGTTAAAGTATATTTCATTAAGTTTTGCTATCATCAAAACTAAGCTTATTGTAGCTTATGGGGCCTACATTGATTAATGTAAAATTAACTATATAAGTCTTCACCTCTGATCTATGTTACATGTTACATAGTCAATTATTAAATTGATCAATTTAAAGTTAACTATATAAGCCTTCACCTCTAGTCTATATTACATGCCACATAGTCGATTATTAAATTGATCATTTTATAACTAACTGTATGAGCTTTCACCTCTAATCTATGTTACATGCCACATAGTCAATTATTAAATTGATCAATGTAAAATTAATTATCTGAGCCTTAACCTGTGATCTATGTGACACATAAATTAACAAAACAATAATTAGTTAATATTATAACTCATAAATTATACTGCATATTAGCCTTAATTTATAATATATAGGTAAAAAACACCGTTTTTATCACCATTACATGCACTATTTGATAGTTTCAACAAAAAAATAGAATTTTTCTTGAAAATGAATGTAACAACTCAAATTTCAAAAAAAAAAAAGAACCCAGAAATTTCGCAGCACACCCCCCCCCCCCAATTTCACCTCCCTCCTCTCACTTTCTCTCACCTCTCCCTATCTCTTTCCTTCTTTTTCTGGCGAACCACCACCACCGGCGATGCCCACTTGCATGGCACAGCTCCGGCGACCCTCCAGGCGGCCTCCAACAGCCGCCAGAACCACCAGAAGCAGCGACAAGGGAGAGAGAGAGAGAGAGAAATGGGTCCCAAACTTTGAATGCTCGTATCCGGTGATCCCGACATCCAATGGGAGTGATTCCAGTGGCTATGGACTCCTAAGAGAGAGCTCTTTCAGATGAGGCCAGCCTCGCCGGATTTGGTGGCCGTTTTTGGCGCCGACGAGGAGAGAGAAAATTAATTTTTTTTTTTTACTTTCCAATGAGATTTTCGATAATCCGACCGATGGATCGACGATCCAAGACCACCTATGGACTCAGGAGGAGGAGAGGAATATTTTGGTGTAACCAGTTCTGGCAGATGTCGCTGGCGATCGACTGCTGGCCACCTTGCGTGGTCGTTTCGGCGGTGGCTCCGGCGAGCTTTGGGGATGATTCAACTTCCAGAGGCTTCCTCATAAATTTTTGAAATTTTTGAGACACAGATAAGCTTTGGGTAAGATTATTTTCATTATTTCTCAGTCTGTGGTGCTTAAATGCAATGTTTCTTAAACAGAAAAAATTGGAGAAAAATTCTAATAAAAACATATGATGAAAGTAAAATTATTTGGAGATGTTCTATGGTATTTGTTGAATTTTTAAGTGATTGTGGAATATTTTTGAAAAATATATATGGGTTTTAGTTAGATTTTTAGTATATGAGCATATGAGATCATCTGAATTTATGGTATTTAAATTTTATATGATTGGTTGAAACTTGAGAATAGAGAATTAAATATGTGGATGTTGATTTGGGTTAAATTAGGAACATGTTAGCTGACGGAAATTTATGGAATTGAGTAATAGTCTTGAATAAAAAAATTCATAAAATATTTACGGGTTATTAGAAAATTGAAATTCCTTTTGCAATAGCCTTGTAATATTGCTAAGGACTACAGGATAAAATTTTAGAATTTTTAGAGCTCGTTTGAGTGGTTTTTGCAAAAAGGTTAATTTCAAGGGTTAAAATGTAATTTTTAAAATTGTGAGTATTGACTGTGTTGGAGGGCCCAAGAGGGGCTATATGATGTTGATGAGATGTGATTGTGGAAATTGTAAATATAAAAGTGTCTTTTGAACCCTTTTGCAGGTTGGGTAGGTCCTAGGTATAGAGGAGACTTTGTGAATTTTCGGCATAAATTATGATGTGTTTGCCTCTTTAAATTTATTTTTATTTGAATTAGCACTAATAAATTCATAATAAAATTTGTGTAGGTAATCAGGGTCAACCATATTTCTTCACTCAACCTCTACAGTCATCTCTGGTGTACAGTGAGTAAAATATTATTTTTAATTATAATTTCAATATTATTATATGTTCAAGCATGCCCATGCATCACTTATAAATATGTATCTATGTAGTTAAACACTAGGCACATTTTATATTGCATTCATAATTGATGAAATGCCATGGATGTTGTTTGTGGTAATTTGGAGCAGTGTGCGTGCATTGGCATGCGTGTGGTATGGTATTGGATATGGACAGGATGAGTAGACACAGCTTGAGAGACACTCGCTGGGACCCGGTCTTTTATGGATAAGTTGGAGTAGACATGGCTTGAGAGACACTCGCTGGGACCCCGCATTTGGTTTATTAAGTGAAAGTCTGGCTTAAGAGACACTCACTGGCAGAGGTTGGATTAAGAGAGCTGTATAGGGGATCAGCTTCCGTATATGTACTGTTTGAACAGTGTTGGGTGGGTGAGCGCTCCAAATTGCCTTTTTATTGCTATGATGTGGTTTGTATAAAAATTATGATGATGCTGCATTCCATTTCTTAGGATGCATTAGCTTTAGTTAGCTATAGAAATTGTGGTTAAAATTAGTATTTTACTCTCTGAGTTGAACGCTCACTTATGTTCACCCTGTTTTTTCTAGACTACAGGAGGAGCTCTTTTACAGAGCAACCTGCTTTCTTCCTTGCAGGTTTAACGTTGGTTATTTAATTGTTTTATTATTTTTTTCTAAATTTGAAATCTAGAACTCATTATGTGTTAGTAGTAGTATGGACCTTGTTAGAAATCGTGTTAATTTAAATTCTTGAGATTAATAAATGAAGATTTGTATGGTATTTAAACAATTTGTAAGTGATGGCATCAGGGTTGAGCGGGGCTCCCCTGACTTCAGTTTTTTATGGTTATCGGATTAGAATATTTTATTTTATTTAAATTTATTTACATGTTGGGCCTAAGTTTTTGGGCCTTGGTTATGGATTGAGAATAGTAAGGCTTACTACAGGCCTCGAGGGCTTTATGCCGGCCCAGGTCCTAGTGCCAGTCCGGCCCTTAGGTTGGGTCGTGATAAATGTGGTATCAGAGCTTAGGCTTTAGATTTATGGGAAAGTGTGCACCTAAAGTTGTCACATGTGGAGTATAGGATTCTATTTCATCTTCTTCTGTAATTCCTTACTTTTAGATTCTGCATTATTCATCGGTTAATATAAGAGTGCTCCAATTTAGCACCTCAATTTTGTGAAGTACATGGTGATGTGAAATAGATTGAGCAGACATGTTGATGTCTGCCATTGAAAAACGTACTCCAATAAACACTATGTTTCTGTCAGTATGGATTTAAGTATCGTGCCTATATGGTGCAAGGCATAAGGACATAAAGGTGATTTTTGGCAATATAGTTGCTTCAGATGGCAGCGAGGGTACCACTGCTAGTAGTCATAAGTGAATAGCCCCGTCAAAGTAAGTGTATAGTATTAGTGAGTTCAAGAGAGATAAGAGATTCGGGAAATCTGGTATGTGGGACATACCATAGTAACTATGCAATATTCTCGATGTTTGTGCTGTAAGCTGCAGATTACAGTACTGATATGAGATTATTGTGTAAAGCTGCGTGCTTCCCCATGGTGCTCATGGCGAGGATGTTTGCAGACAGTCTCTGTTTTGATACAGTTATGCCAGAATAAAGTTCTATTTCTGCAAAATAGTTGAAACTCCTAGTTTATGGTTTCAAACCTTTGAGCTAGAACATCAGAAGTTACAGTGAGCAGTAACTAAAGTCAATGACTTGATTACCCTAGCTTGGATGAGAGTTACATCAGGAATTGCTATAAGACTAGAGGTTCCAGTATAGTCATAAATTAAAGGTGACACTTATAGAGTGAGACCATCTGGTCTTTGCATAGTTTTTGCAGTACGATGGATGTTTTACCTAGAGTGTAGTGAGAATAGTATCTCCTTTGCGTGACAACAAGGTGTAGAATACGACTTTGCTCCTAAAAGGAGACAAGATGCTATGAATGATGTTTATAGCCTGTGAAACGATGCTTTAAGGGGTTTGCAGTGTGACAAGAGAGCAGATAGCCTGACATGGTTGTGGCAAGGTGGTAGATGTAATACCTTTTTCACAGTCAGTTATGATGTAAAGCCCTTGAATTGAATGACGAGTTTGGGTGCCCAGTATCTTAAGTTTTGGCTAATTGAGTAAAAAATAAATAAATAATAATAATAATAAAATAAATAGTAAATAAATAAAATAAAATAAAATTGCTGCAGAATCAGTTCTCGAGGTAGTAAGGGTATTATGGAGGCTAAAGGTTAAGAATAGAGATCACACAATAAATGTATGACTGCAATTTCCTGAGTTCCTTCCTAACTTTATATTGTGCAAAACAATAGTATAATCTAATTATAATAGTGTTAAGAGTAATAAATTAGTGAAGATAAATCACAGAAGGCCAGTGGATAGAGAAAGTGCAAAATGAAAATTTGGACAATTGATTGCAGATGCAACATAATTTAAATGCCAGTGGAAGTACTAACTAGAGTGGTCAAAGAATCAAATCTGAGTAGCACAGATATGTGATAACCTGGTAGAGACTCTAAAAGATACAGTTAGCAAGTATAGCTATCATGTTAGGAAGAAGAATGGAACCAGGGATAGAATAAACAAGTTCTATTGTGGGTAAGATAAAAGAAATAAATGAAAAGACAACCTGAAGGGTGCAGAATAAAAGGAACAAGGTTAAGATATAGGGTAAGCTAAGTGTTATTCTTGACAAGGTGAATGACAATGATGGAGAACCCAAAATGGGACTACATTAGTGAGAATAGTGATGGAGGTATGAAATCTAGTGATATGATACTCATAGCATGATGTAGTTGAGATAGTGCCAGGGGCTAGAATATAGAGCTTGGAGTTGCATGATTTGATCATACTCTATTTATTCCCTATTCCTAAAGTGAAGTGGATAGCAATGGGGCAAGATTCCTTTAACTTGTTAACACTATCAAGAAGATTAGGCAAGGAATACAATAATAATGAGCAAAAGCAAAAAGGTGTACAATGGTATTATGAACTATCTAATCAAGCAGAGAAAAGAAGTTAGTAAGTAGTAAGTTGAATAAAAGTCAATCTAAAGGATCAAATAGGTATGATGAAAAAAAAATGATAGATATTGACACATAGGCTTTAGGTTAGACTTTTGAGATAGTGAGAAGGTAGTTAGAGGTTTGTTATGAATGTCAGGCAAACGTTTTTAGTGTGATCAACAGAATCACTTTGCAGTGAAGCAATAATGACAGAACAACAGTAGGGGTAGAATGAAAAGCGACAAGTATGGGTGGTTATAAATCACTAAAAAGTTCAAAGATCAAATTAATGACCATAGATAAGGGTGGAATTAGTGCTGGAAGAATCTATTAGTGAGAGAAATCTTTCAGGATTCAACAAAAGTTAAGGGCACAATATAAATGATGATAGATATGAATCATAGATTGAGTATAAGTAAAGTTAATAAATTGTAAAATATTATGTCAGGAAGGACAATGGTACAGTAAAGGGTTCATGTAGATGATACCTTATAGGTAGAGCACAATTGTGCTAGGAGATGATGAAATTTGAAGAGAAAGACCAAAAAAACAAAGGTTAAACGTTATTATATGGACAATCGGGCATAGTTGGCTATAAGAGGATATTATTCCTTCTCTTCAAGTTTAACTCATACTTTTAGTTCTAGAGGGTTATATACGGAACAGAGACTGAGTCAAGGAGACCTAGTTATTTGAGAGTTTAGTAAGCACCAATTTATACACAATCTCCTAATATGAGAATGACAGTAAGTGCATACCTAATGTTAAGTATGAAAGGACGATCAGAGTAGTGACATGAGTTAAATTGACTTAGCTACTAAGGCTTGCAACTATTTTAAACTATGAGCTAGAGGAAGTACTATTTGTGGATGAGTTTCAATAGATGAAATTATTGCTAATAGGTAAATTTAAGGCTGAAGTTTGGAAAGTTGTGGACCACGGATGTAACTATATTAAAAAGAGCGAATACATGAAATATCTTGTCTGGGATTATGGTACAGTACACATTTCTCACTACTATGAAAGTTCAGGTAAGATTTATAGATTCAAGGATACTTATCTAACCATGAAGAGTAATTTACTACAAAGGGTAGTAGGAAATAATAATATTCTGAAGGTCAAGTTGGGAAAAGAGATACAAGAAGAAATTTTCTATGGTCGATTATAAATGTCACATAATGGAAAGATGTACTAGTAGAAGCCAATTGTAAGGTTAGAATTCTAGAAGTAATGGAACTAGTAATCAAGACAGGACTAAGATTAAGGAATAAGTACAACAGGGTGAAAAAAAATATCAACAATAGCAGAAACAGAGTTGGTTACAATGAGGAGAATAAGAAGGAATAAGTATGCAAAGGATACACTAAGGGATGTTTAAAACAAGTTATAGTGAGATGATAGATTAAGAGAGTAGTAAAGCCTCAATCTAAGTGCCAATGTATCAAAAAGTACATCACATGATCAAAAGCACTAGGAAGAAGTTAAGATACTTCCATTCCAGAGAAGGAGTGGGAAATGATAAGGTCGCACTAACTAGGTTATCAGGGAACACAAACACTTTTATCACAGAAGGAGAGACCCAGTTCACTTTCCAGTGTTGATAAATGATACACTTGGCCCTTGGAGGGAACTCTACCTGACTAGTTACATAAGATGGACTTAGTCTAAGTACTTTAGTAATGACATAAATAGATTGGAAATTTGAAGTATCATGAAAGTGAGAAGATGCATAGGTACTAACCATTGAGGTCAAAGGATAAGTAAAGATTTAGAATAAGATGCCTATGATAGGTGCTACAGAAAATATCTTATAGAATATTGTAGGATAAGGAACATAAGTCGTGTCCTTGGAAAGCAAAAGGTTGAGGGGTAAGCGCCAAGGTTGATTGAAGTTAAGGGACATCAAGCTAAGTACAGAGAGGTATAATGAATACTTGAGATGTTAGAAAAATGGTCAATGAATAGTTAAGAGATAAGAGCATCTCTAGTAAAATATGATGATAGTTAGGGCACTACGGTAAAAATCAGAGAGTAGAGGAATGCGATCTATACTGCACGAAGAGTTTGGAGAATAGGGTGTTTCAACCATCTTTGCATAGCTGGAGGAGTAAATGCTCGCATCTATCCCAATACCCTTCTTTCCTTATTCCTTATTTATTTGAAAATTCGATGATGAATTTTTCTTAAGGGGGTAAGAATGTAACAACTCAAATTAAAAAAAAAAAAAAACCCAGAAATTTCCATTTGGCCATTTCACCTCCCTCCTATCACTTTCTCTCACCTCTCCCTATCTCTTTCCTTCTTTTTCCGGTGAAACACCACCGCCGGCGATGCCCACCAGCACGGCACAACTCTGGCAACCCTCCAAGCGGCCTCTAGAGGCGGCCAGAACCACCAGAAGCGGCAGCAAGGGAGAGAGAGAGGGAAAAATGGTTCTCAAATTTTGAATGCTCGTATCCGGCGATCCTGACGTTCGATGGGAGTGATTCTAGCGGCTATGGACTCCTAAGAGAGAGCTCTTTTAGATGAGACCAGTCTCGCCGGATTTGGTGGTCGTTTCTGGCGCCGGCGAGGAGAGAGAAAATCAGTTTTTTTTTTTACTTTCCGACGAGATTTTCGACAATCTGACCTATGGATCGAGGATCCAAGACCACCTATAGACTCAGTAGGAGGAGAGGAACATTTTTGTGTAACCAGTTCCGGCAGATGTCACCGGCAATCGACGGCCGGCCACCGTGCGTAGTGGTTCCGGCGAGCTTTAGGGATGATTCAACTTCCAGAGGCTTCCTCATAAATTTTTGAAATTTTTGAGACACAGATAAGCTTTGAGTAATATTATTTTCATTATTTCTCAGTCTATGGTACTTAAATGCAGTGTTTCTTAGATAGGAAAAATTGGAGAAAAATTCTAAGAAAAATATATGATGAAAGTAAAATTATTTGGAGATGTTCTATGGTATTTGTTGAATTTTTAAGTGATTGTGGAATATTTTTTAAAAATATATATGGGTTTTAGTTAGATTTTTAGTATCTGAGCATATGAGATCATCTGAATTTATGGTATTTAAATTTTATATGATTGGTTGAAACTTGAGAATAGAGAGTTAAATATGTGGATGTTGATTTGGGTTGAATTAGGAACATGTTAGCTATTGAAAATTTATGGAATTGAGTAATAGTCTTGAATAAAAAAATTCATAAAATATTCAGGGGTTATTAGAAAATTGAAATTCCTTTTGCAATAGCCTTGTAATATTGCTAAGGACTACAAGACAAAATTTTAGAATTTTTAGAGCTCGTTTGAGTGGTTTTTACAAAAATGTTAATTTTAAAGATTAAAATGTAATTTTTAAGATTGTGAGTATTGACTATGTTGGAGGGCCCAGGAGGGGCTATATGACGTTGATGAGATGTAATTGTGGAAATTGTAAATATATAAGTGTCTTTTGAACCTTTTTGCAGGTTAGGTAGGTCCTAGGTATAGGGGAGACTCTGCTGAATTTTCGGCATAAATTAGGATGTGTTTGCCTCTTTAAATTTATTTTTATTTGAATTAGCACTAATAAATTCACAATAAAATTTGTGTAGGTAATCAGGGTCAACCATATTCCTCCACTCAACCTCTACAGTCGTCTCTAGTGTACTGTGAGTAAAATATTAATTTTAATTATAATTTCAATATTATTATATGTTCAATCATGCCCATGCATCACTTATAAATATGTATCTATGTAGTTAAACACTAGGCACGTTTTATATTGCATTCATAATTGATGAAGTGCTATGGATGTTGTTTGTGGTAATTTGGAGCAGTGTACGTGCGTTGGCGTGCGTGTGGTATGGTATTGGATATGGACAGGACGGGTAGACACGGCTTGAGAGACACTCGCTGGGACCCCGCATTTGGTTTATTAAGCGAAAGTCCGGCTTGAGAGACACTCGCTGGCAGAGGTTGGATTAAGAGAGCTGTATAGGGGATCAGCTCCCATATATGTACTGT
This sequence comes from Hevea brasiliensis, assembly GCF_030052815.1. NCBI lineage: Eukaryota > Viridiplantae > Streptophyta > Magnoliopsida > Malpighiales > Euphorbiaceae > Hevea > Hevea brasiliensis. Next base: position 64,138,307 of record NC_079505.1, read on the forward strand.
TTGAACAATGTTGGGTGGGTGAGTGCTCCAAATTGCCTTTTTACTGCTATGATATAATTTGTATGAAAATTATGATGATGTTGCATTCCATTTCTTAGAATGCATTAGCTTTAGTTAGCTATAGAAATTGTGGTTAAAATTAGTATTTTACTCTCTGAGTTGAACGCTCACTCATGTTCACCCTATTTTTTTCAGACTACAGGAGGAGTTCTTTTACAGAGCAACCTGCTTTCTTCCTTACAGGTTTAACGTCGATTATTTAATTATTTTATTATTTTTTTCTAAATTTGAAATCTAGAACTCCGCATGTGTTAGTAGTAGTATGGACCTTGTTAGAAATCGTGTTAATTTAAATTCTTGAGATTAATAAATGAAGATTTGTATGGTATTTAAACAATTTGTAAGTGATGGTATCAGGGTTGAGCGGGGCTCCCTTGACTTCAGTTTTTTATGGTTATCGGATTGGGTTGACCCGAAAAAAATATTTTATTTTATTTAATTTTATTTACATGTTGGGCCTAAGTTTTTGGGCATTGGTTATGGATTGAGAATAGTAAGGCTTATTACGGGCATCGGAAACTTTATGCCGGCCCAGGTCCTAGTGTCAGTCCGACCCATAGGTTGGGTTGTGACAATGAAAATATAATTTATTATTGTTTGTTCAAAAAAAGAGAATGTGGTTGGAGGAAAATTATTGAAGGATGGAAGAGTAAGGGAAATTTTACCTCCAATACCATTAAGGGTAAATAAGATATTTTATGTTGCTGAAAACGTTTTGATCCACATTAAATGTGGATCCACTTGATCCTCAATCATAGTCCTTAAATGTTAATCTTGTGAGTTTTAATATTTAAAGAAGTTAATTATTAACTTAGACCCTCAACGTTAGCATTTAACCCTTTAAGAATGCATCATATTAATGAGATGAAAAATTAATCTAGACTCTTTAAATATTTAAAAAATTAGAATGCATTAGCTTTAGTTAGCTATAGAAATTATGGTTAAAATTAGTATTTTACTCTCTGAGTTGAACGCTCACTCATGTTCACCCTATTTTTTTCAGACTACAAGAGGAGTTCTTTTACAGAGCAACCTGCTTTCTTCATTGCAAGTTTAACGTCGGTTATTTAATTATTTTATTATTTTTTTCTAAATTTGAAATCTAGAACTCCGCATGTGTTAGTAGTAGTATGGACCTTGTTAGAAATCGTGTTAATTTAAATTCTTGAGATTAATAAATAAATATTTGTATGGTATTTAAACAATTTGTAAGTGATGGTATCAGGGTTGAGCGGGGCTCCCTTGACTTCAGTTTTTTATGGTTATCGGATTGGGTTGACTCGAAAAAAATATTTTATTTTATTTTATTTTATTTACTTATTGGGCCTAAGTTTTTGGGTCTTGGTTATGGATTGAGAATAGTAAGGCTTATTACGGGGCTCGGAGGCTTTATGCCGGCCCAAGTCCTAGTGCCGATCCGGCCCATAGGTTGGGTCGTGACAATGAAAATATAATTTATTATTGTTTGCTCAAAAAAAGAGAATGTGGTTAGAGGAAAATTATTGAAGGATGGAAGAGTAAGGGAAATTTTACATCCAATACCATTAAGGGTAAATAAGATATTTGATGTTGTTGAAAACATTTTGATCCACATTAAATGTGGATCCACTTGATCCTCAATCATAGTCCTTAAATGTTAGTCTTGTGAGTTTTAATATTTAAAGAAGTTAATTATTAACTTAGACCCTCAACGTTAACATTTAACCCTCTAAGAAGGCATCATATTAATGAGATGAAAAATTAATCTAGACTCTTTAAATATTTAAAAAAAAACATTAATAGGATATTAAAATTATAAAAATAATAATTACTCATTATTAATCTCATATGAAATACCCCCCATAAATTATGGCCTTTGTGTTTTATTATTCCCCCTTTTTGCAAGGAGTCTGTTGCCTCAATGCCCATAGTCTGTTGCAAGGAGTCGGTTACTAGAGGTTCTGCATTTCATAAATGTTTTTAAAATTGAAACTTTAAGAGCACGTTTATTTTCTGATAACATTCTAGTTTTCATATAAACAAAGGAAAAATATGAAAATGCATTCCCTGTGAATAATAAAAAATAATTTTAATTTAAAAAAATTAAAAAATTCATATCTTTAATAATAAAAAAATAAATAACTACTTAATATGTTTTATAACTTATTTCTTTTAAAATATTTAATGTGTTATTTTTTATAATAATATGATTAATTTTTTTTTATTTTTTATTTTAAACGCTTGATTTCTTTATGCTCGAGCTGAGAATGGTATTCAGGTAAGGCCTCCAACAATGAGGACTCAACGATTTAAACCCCTAACTCTATAGGTGAAATTCGTTTGGAATTAGCTCCATGTCACTGATCTAACTACTTGTTGATTGATTAATTTTTTTATCATTATAAATAAATATATATTTTCTAAATAATAATTTAATTTTAGTTATAAAAAACTTATAGTATAATTTTACTTAAATGAACTCATTTTTTTCATTTAAAAAACAATTGAAAAATAAAGCTGTTGTTTTAAAAGAAAACAATGAAAACAATTTAAAGTTATTTTTCAAACTTTAATTAAATTTTAAAAAATTTTAAAAAATAGTTTTTCAATTTATCTATTTGAAAAAAAAGGCACATGTGAACATATAAATTTTAATATTCAGATTAATTTTTTTTTAAATTACTCAAGTTTTTCAACTGAAATTCAAAAAAATTGAAAACGTGCTTTCTATTAAAAACTCATTTCTTTTGTAAAAAAAAAGAAAAAAAGAAAGAAATTTAGAGAAAAAAAAAAATGCTTCTCGTGTATCTGACCTTTTGCATGGAAATAAAAAGGCCTCTTAGAGAAGCAAGAGCTTTAAAAAATTATAGGATTTCCATCTAATTAATGGATAAGAATGGCATCGTCAAAGAAATTGACATAAAGAAGGCCATGGTGAAACACAATAACCCGCATGATTGACTTGGTAGGAAGTAAAGCGCATCGGAATTTGTCTTGTATATTCTTTATTTTTCTTTCTATATAAAAATTGTAATTTATAAATATATCTTTATACTTTTTATAAAAAAAATTAAAATTTATAAATATGTTGTTATATTTTATATTTACATATTTATCCCTGTATGCGTTTCCTATATTCTTAGAAAATGCCTTTTTTCTGGGTCTGTTCCCATGTTTTCCCATTTTTGCATTTTGCTTTCCGTGCTACGTCGTCGATAGTTGATTGGTGTGAAGAATCATCCTTAATTCTGCTGCCTGTAGCCTTTGCCATCCATATCTAGTTTTGTATAGGTCTATTGGAAAAAAAATTTAAAATTTTTAAACTTTTTATGGTTATAATCATTTTTTTCTTCTTATAGTCAAAATTTAGTTAGTAATCATAATCGTAATTAAAAGAATTAAATCAAATTTTAGAAATTAATAGTAAATTATAATATAGTTTCTCAAGTTTTATTTTATTAATAAAATAATTCATTGATTTAAATTTTATATTTAAATAATTTTTATTTATTATATAAAATATATTTTATATTTATGTTTAATTGAAATTTTATAAAAAAAATTAATTTTATTGATTAAAATATATTTTAATATAATTGACAATTCAAAAATTACATAGTAATAAAGCAATCACAAAATAATTGCATTGTAAATTTTTTTTTTCAATTGTCAATTACACAAAGTAATCATATTATAATAAAATAATCATTAAAATCATAGACCGAGTAGACGTCATACAATCAATTATAAAAAATTATCCATAATTTTATTAATAAAAATAGCAGTTAATCTTTCTAAAATCATATTAATTATTCATCAGTTTAGAAAGATTAATATAACTGATAATAAACTAATGATTGGAAAAAAAATTTACTTAATTAATAAATGAAAAAAATATAACTGATAATAAACTAATGATTGGAAAAGAAATTTACTTAATTAACAAATGAAAAAAAATACAATTTAAATCAATGAACTTTGGTCATGTTTGGCATGAATTAACAAATGAAAAAAAAAATTACAATTTAAATCAATGAACTTTGGTCATGTTTGGCATGACGTAATCAAGGTTGTAATGTATCGTAATTACATTACATATTTGATTATGTAGTTTGGTAAAATAAAAAAAAAATTGATATAATAGAATGACAATTACATAATGTAATCAATTACACTTAAAATAACATAATGATCATTAAATACAAAAATAGATATAATCATTATTACTTATTTTGATTCTATTTCATTTATTGTCAACACCATTGCCATTACCACTATCTGGTCACTACCACTACCACCTGCTTATCACCACAGCCACCACCAGCATCACCATCACCACCACCATTTTCTTATCACCACCATCACTATCACCTAAGCACTGCTACCACCATTTATTCAACACCCCAATTTTAAAATAATAATAATAATAATAATAATAATAATAATAATAATAATAATAATAATCAATGTATTTGAAATTAAAGATATATTTTGTAAAGTTTTAGGGTGAAAATAATATTCTAGAAAAATTAAAGGATTAAAATGGAATTTTTTTAAAAAAAATTAGGTAAGTGGCAGCCTAAGCGACGTAAATCTTCTCTAGAAATTAAAAAAAAAAAAAGAGAAAAAGAAAAAATCGAGTAAGAAGAAAGAAAGTGGGAAAGGAAGGAAGAAAAGGGAGAAGAAGAAGAAGAAGAAGAGGAGGAGGAGGGGAGAGTGAATATTACCATGACTTCTGTCCTAAAATTTTCAACAATTATAACTTGATATTCCATCCACCAACTCATCCTCCTTGAAGCCTTGAATGTTGGGTTTATTGTTAGAAAGAGAACTCAAGCTTTTAGAGAGAGAAAACCATGCAACCAAACTAAAATTCACTTTTTTCAAGCCAAATAGCCGAATGATGGTGATGATGAAGGATACCATCTTCATCCTCATCCTCTAAGCATTCCATAAACACTAAGTTTCGCTGTTTTCATAATCAGAGGAGGGAGAACCGAGTAGAGAGAAATGATTGAGGAAAAGCTTCGTTTTGGGCAAACTAGAGCTTGTTTGGGTGTGTGGTGGGCACCAACAGATTCAGGAGGTTCAGGCACATCTATGGTGGAGGTTCGACTTGAGTGGCGGTAGTAAGACCTACCCAGAAATGAGTTCTTATATTTTTAAAAATTCCTAAAAATTATCTTTAGCAAATTTAATTCTTGGAGTATGGTGAAATTTTAAGTAGATTGAGCTCTATAAATTATTTTGGTGAAAATTGCTTACGAACTTTGCAAATTATGATTTTAAATTGTGTAGTTGTGATCTTTATCAGTTATAAATGATGTTTATACTTGGATTAGGATCCCTTAAATGAATTTTGGATTATTGATGATATTTTACAAATATTTAGACCAGATTATGCTTATGAATGTTTAGTAATGGATTATGGTTTTGGCAATAATGTTAATTATGGAATATATGTATATATATGTGCGTGTGTGTATATAGTTGAAATAATGGTTGAACTTGAATGATAGACATTTGTGCTTGTTGAGTTATTTGATTGTAACAGAGGAGAAATGTATACTTTATATTGTGTATTGGCATAGCTAATTGCTTTATATTTAAGTATTTTAACATTTATTAGTTATGATATTCTTTTTATTAGTTTCTGGAGGAAATTATGTTTATAGTAGGTATTTTATAGTTAATTAGTTAATGGTTTTTAGTGAAACTCAATCAGTTTAGTTTTAAGTTACACTTACCCTAGTTGTGAAGGATGGGTGTGAAATTTAATGGTATTAGAGCTTAGGTTATAAATTTTGTAGACTCTACTTATTATTTGTGTTAAGGCTGTTATGAGCTTAATTAAATGAAGCATCGAGAATTGATAAGTAGCATATTAGGTTTAAATCCTTATTGGTATTGTGGTAATTATGTGTAGTGAAGTAATGTAAAGGGTTGTGTACTTTTCAACAGTGTCTAAGGAATGAATATTTGTTAGTTAAGTATAGAACATGAAAGGAAATGGATTGCCAGGAATGGAAATGTATGGAATGGTGAAATTGTAATAAAAAGAAAATGAGTGAGATTTTTCTTTTAAATGAAAGAATGAAGGAAAAATGGAGGAAATAGAATTATCAGGGATGTATTACATTTTTAGAGCAGTATAATTTGTTAGACTTAGATAGATGGTATATATAACAATGATTTTATTATGATACCTTAAGTAGTTGTGCTGTGTAATTCCATAAAGCTTTGATGACAACCATGTGATTCGGAAAATGAACTTTATGATTTTAGGTTTTAGCATTTGTGATGTGATATACTTGTCAATGTGCAATATTAAGTTGTGTCAGCTTCTGTTACTTTTACTAAAGGATATCAGTTCACAACTTAGCGCAGTAAGAAAGAGTTACCCATAGAGAGTGTGGAGCTGCCACTGTGTGGATTAGCTCAACATGACTATGATTTGATAATTATTTTGATACCTTAGCATATCACATAGTAACCGATGATAGATTATGACTATAGTGAATTAATAATTGTAATTAGTGGGATGAGAATTATGATCCAAAGGTACTATAATGGAACACAGTGGATGGAAATAGAAGCATAATAAAAACTATAGTTATTATAATTATGTGAAGTAGACATATTATGATATGAATGTTAGAAATGGAGTAAAATAAATGGTATGACCATTAAATGTTATTGGGAGTTCTATGCCTAAATAATCATAAAGGGTATTTGGCTTTTGTGAGTATGATAGAGAATATGGATTAAGAGCACATACATTCTTATATGTACCTATTAGATCACCCTTTGATGACAAGGTTTATATTTCAGCATTATATTGTCTTTGGAATAGCACCTGATATACACATAGCCTTTGGAGTATATATTGGGTGGTTGCCCTTTCGAGGCCGCTTTACACATGCATATGACTAGTTTATCGTTATTTGCTTCCCTTGAGTGATGCCAGCAGTATTACCATTAGCATTAGCATCACCATTAGCATTGACTTTAGCATTATTATCATCGTCAATATCATCATCATCATCATCATCATCATCATCATCAATGTATCTAAACAGGGGTAATTTTTATCGCTCATCCCTGAACTTTACCTCGTGTTCCACTTCTGTCCCTGAACTTCGTTTTATCACTAAAAACTATCTAAACTTTAATTTTATCACAATAAAAATCCCTAACACTAGATTTTGATGAGATCTGATTTGATGCTTACGTGGCTAATTACACGCTATCATTAAAAAAAAAAACTAAAAAATATCACATGTGAACATCTTCCTTTCTCTCTCCTCCATTCACCACTATATTACTCTATAAACTGGATCTGATGATTTGAAAAAGGAAGAAAAGGTTGAGATGCCATAGCCATATCCTTACATTTTCATGAAGAGGTAGCCATATCCTCACCTTTTCATGAGGAGGGATTCAATAGAGGTTAGCCTAAAGAATAGCTGAGGATTTATCAATAATGTTTGAAATCAGCGAAGGGAGCTCGAGAGAAAGGGTTCGACTAAGATGCTCATGTAATATTGAGGGGGATTTACGTACCTCGTGGTCTTCAGCTAACCCAGGGAGATGCTTCTTTGGATGCAGGAATTATGGAGTATGTATAATACATTTCCATGAAATGATTTGTTATGGGAAATGGGTTAGTATTGATTTGTAATTTTTTTTTTCAAAGGTTGAACTACTGTAGGTTTTTCCAATGGTACAATGATCCATTCCATATAGAGCGAGCCAAATCATTTTTGGTCTTCTTAGGAGAATTAAAAAGATTGAAGCAAAAATAGAGGTTGCGAAAAAGGAGGGGAAGAAAGTGGATGGGTCTTGCACTAGTGTTGTTTTTTTTTTTTTTATTCTTGAAAGGTTGTTTGGACGAGTGGGAGAATTGTTGAACACCCAGGCATCATCTGTGTTGAAGTCTATAGGGAATTGTGTTGTTTATAATAGTTTAGTTGAAATGTTTAGTATTGTCTTCTCTTTGTAGGTTTTGTTAAAATATTGGTATTGAATGGGTGTTGGTATGGATGCATTGTACTGACTTAAAAGTTAATGAATTTCCATTCCCTGTCAATATAATGTTTGTGTTTTCCAATCTAATTTGTGTTGCTTATCCAATCCAATACATGCTCATCAATTAAGTTTACAATGAAAATTGTAATCGTAGATAATAACAAGGTACAAAATGAAATCCAAATAATCTACTTGTCATTGCACAATGTTGTTTATTTACATTAGTAATTTGCTTCAAAATTGAAACAATCAATCCTTTGCTGTTTCATATCCTGAAGCAATCCCTTTAGACACTGTGATGTACAAAATGACAAACAAAAAACTATCCATAAGATGTCCATTGCATCTATGATCCTTTATAGTTGTACCCATACAACCTATCAACAAACCAATGTTGTTCCAAAAAGAAAGACAAAAAGTATACTAAGTTTCCTTGTTCCCAAATCTTGAACAAAAAACAAAAAGTAGTCATCCTTTAACAAAATTTCCCAATCTTTATGGCATCATGCTAAAGCTTTAATTCTTCTTCTCTCTTTATGTTGATGATGTGCTCTTTCTTGGATTAAGTTTGAATCTCCTTGATGGTTAAGATGTGTAGCTACTAGGTTGACTATGCTGAAATCAAATAAAATATATATTAGACAAGGCAATATTAATTTAAAATTTAGGACATATTATTATTTAAATGTTTAGGATATATTACCTATGACTGAGATGTAAAAACAAATCCATCTATCATACATTCTTTGGAACTTGAAGCTCTTGGAATGGTTTGGCTTGAACCCTAAAATAATAAATTTTTAGTTAATCACTAGATGCATTCAATTTTTTAAAGATTTACATTTACTAAATGAATATTTCCTGTTTGGCAACCATACATCCATCATCCATTGCACTGTTGTTGGTGGAGGCAAGTTACTTTGTGCTGTCCTAGCTTGTCTGGATTAACTGTTACTTGTTCCCGAATGGTTTATTGAAGATGCTTTCCTGTTTCTAACCTGTTACAATTGTTTAATTAAAATATCGGCAGTTCTTCCTTAAAATATAAAAATTTAATAGTAATAAAAAGTATACTTAATGATCTAGATGTTGCAACAGCTATTGGTACAAATGGATCATTCTTGTGAAATCTCTTGTTATGGCCAACTACCCCACAAATTGTGCACCTTATGTTTACCTTTTTCCTTTCTAAAGAGCTTCCCTATTGCAACTGCCATTTCAAGTTCCTCAGCCTCCTTCCTTCTGGCCCTTTGTTTTTTTCCTCTCTTTTTTTCAATAGGTTTTGGTGGTGTGATGATATTATCTGTTAGTGCTTTTTTTCAATAATTCTTACCCATTAATAGGTTAATTACATGGCCATACACTGTCAAATATGTATCCACAAAATAAACAATATTGACATATCTCTCAAGGTATTCATTATTTCCAAATATAATAGCACATGCATGTGCACAAGGTATATCATTTAAATCCCACCTTCTGCATGTGCAAGTCTTGCTTTCCAAATTAACAACAAACTGACTACCCCCACCAAAAACTTTTACCTTTGTAGCTCCATTAAAAATAGGTTGGAAAATGAAAGATAATTGTTTCATCTCTTCTAATTTTTTCATTATTTTTGGGCAAATGGGTCCCTGGATCTTTGATATCATCCCCCTTTTCCTAAACAATCATTAACTTGATTCTAATCATCTCAAGAAGTGTAATGATAGGTTTGTCCTTAGCATCTAGGATGTACCTATTAAAACACTCACAAAGATTGTTTATTAACATGTCATGCATTGTTTCAGGGTTGATACAAGCCCTAGACCAATTCTCACACGGTCTCTCTATTAACCACTGGCTAGCTTAAGCATTTTTTTTTCTTCTATCTTGTCAAGCCACATGTCTAACTTAGCTATATAAGTGGCTCTAGCTGCATTACATATCAAGTCTTTAAGCTCTTTCCCTTTAAAATTACCTTTGAAATTAGTGTACATATGTCTAACACAAAGTTTGTGCTTAGAGTTGGGGAACATTTGGCCAATGACATTGACAAAACCCTAATGTATATAAAAGAACCAAAAAAACAAATTAGCCACTCTCAGTCAATACACAATGACCTATTAATATTAAAACACTAATTAACAATAGATAAATAGGAAATTTACCTTTTGCCTGTCTGACATAAAGGCCCAATGATGGCTATTATACATTTAAAGATCATTTCTAAGTTGCTCCATGAACCATTGCTAGCTATCTATATTTTTTACACCAGGTACAACTGCCCAAGCCAAGGGAAAAATGCAGTCATTAGGGTCTATCCCAACTGCTGAAAGCAACTATCTCCCATATGTGCCCTTTAACCAATAACCATCAAGACAAATGAGGTTCCTAGATCCAATTCTGAATGCCTCTTTAAGAGCTACCAAACATATGTACACTCCTTCAAACACACCCTTATCCTCCTTAAACTAGATAGTACTACCAGGATTAGTCCTCAAAATTTCCTCCTTATAATCATGGAGCTTTCCACACTAAAGTTCCTCATCACCCATTGTCAATTTCACTGTAAAATTTTTAGCCCTCGTTGTAGTAGTTTTAGTGATTGTGTATTTGAAATCATCCTTTACCCTTGCAATAAGACCACTTAAGATCCATGTAGTGTCATTCCTATATGCATCTAAGTAATGTCTAGCTAGCCTCCTACTTATCATATGGTAATTCTTAAAGATTTTAGCACAATTATTGTTAAAACAACCTATCTTAATATGCATTGTGTGGTCAGTAGGTTCATTAGGGTTCAACTTACTCTGTAACACCCTAGGCAAATCCCACATCGGCAAAACACGGGAGAGATGCTGGGTTTATAAGTTGATGGTTCGTAAACCCTAGTGACGCATTTTAAAACCATGAGGGCTTCGGCCCAGAGCGGACAATATCACTAGTGGGCCGGGCTGTTACATTTGTGGTATCAGAGCAGCTCCGCGTGCAACCTTGAGCGATGGTGGGGCAAACCTCAGCGAGGACACTGAGTCCCATAAGGGGAGTGGATTGTAACACCCTAGGCAAATCCCACATCGGCAAAACACGGGAGAGATGCTGGGTTTATAAGTTGATGGTTCGTAACCCCTAGTGGCACGTTTTAAAACCGTGAGGGCTTCGGCCCAGAGCGGACAATATCACTAGTGGGCCGGGCTGTTACATTTTCACCCAAGTCTTCCACTTACAATCTTTCACCTTGCATCTTGCTTGCACCCTATGTAGATCATTTTTTGGAAAGAATATCTCATATCTATGTTTAATGCTATGTGCTTTACAAGCCTCCTTGAATTCATCCCTATTACTGAAAATGTAACGTCCTGAACTTTTGAGCTCTGAACAGTACTATTTTTCGTCCATGAATAGTACTATTCAAAGCCAGTTTGAGGACCAAAAATGAATGAAAATAAATTGAAATAAGCAGTATAGAAATCAAAGTGACCATCGGGTTATAGACTTAATCGTCATTATCGAAAAATATAGACTATAACCCAATGAAGGGTATTTTAGTCATTTCACTTAGAGAGTTGACTTTTGACCAAAATGTTAATTAAATTAAGTGAAATTAATGTAATGAAATATGAAGAAATTTTGATGAAAATTCAAATAGAAATATGTAATTGAAAGAAGAAAAAGAAAGGAAATGAAAATTTAATTTTAATTATGACACTAGCGTGACCATATGATGACTTAATTAAAAACAAATTAGAATAAGACACACATATATATAAGAAACAAATTTAATTAATGTCTTCTTATCTTCAAAAGCCTTCATCTTCTTCCTTCAACTAAGTTGGCCAAACCATGCTCTAAACCATCTTCCACCATTTTCAAACCTTCAAGCTTCAATTTCCATGCAATTTCACCATATTTTTCCATAGCCACCAACACAAAACCTTGATATCTAACCTTGTTGAAGAGATTGGTAGCCAAAGGAAGTGAAAATCTTGAACCTTTGGCAAGCTTGGAAACTCATCAAGTGAGGTTAGTGCAAATACTAGCATTCCTCTTTCTTCTAATCTTGATTCCAAGCTTGATTATGAGAAGAATTGCATGAAAGATTGAGAAATTTTATACGTTTGAGTGAAGAGGAATTTTAATTAGCTTGTATGGAAGGAGGATTTGAGGTGTTTAGTTGAATTTAAACTTCCATCCTAGCTTAGATAAGTTGAAATATATGATTAGTATGTTGAATTGCAATTGATTGCATGAAGTTGGGATTATGTGGAAGTTAGGGTTTTGGAAATTTGGGGAATTTTATGCTATGGTATGAAATTGATGTTGTTAAGGTCAAATATTGACCAATTAATGTGAATTGATGGTGGAATGAAGTGGTTGGTGAGATGATTAAATGATTTGGAAGTGTGACTTTTGTGCGGGGATTCTGGACCTCTAAGTCCAGTGGGTTTATGTGGCTATAAGTAGAGCTACATTGCTCCAATTAGTGTGAGGCCAATTGGAGATGAAAGCTAAGACATAATGCTAGAAATTTTATGAAGAACGTTGCCCAAAAAATGACCACAAGTTTCCCTAAATTAGGCTTGAATCCGAAATGACATATTCTGGACCTATAGAAATGACTGTATGAATAGTGTTTAGTGATTTGAGCATAACTCACTCTAGGAAACTCCAAATGACCTGATTCTCAAACCTATGGAAACCTGAGACATAGGAGAACATTTCATATGAAGAACTTAGAGCCAAATTATGATCCTAACTCAACCAAATTGATAGGCAGGTTTAGTCTATCAAACCTATCCTGGACTAAACCTGAACCTAAAAGTTTTGAACTTAGGATATCCAACAAGTTGTGGCAAAAATACCATAACTTGAGCTACAAAACTGTAAATATAGTGATTTTAAAGCTAAAATGCCCATAACACATAGAACTACAATTTTTGTGTTTTGACTAGAACCCAGATCATAAGGCATCTTGGGGAAATTGTTAGAAGAAATTAAGAATTCCCAACCAGGAAATTCCTACACTGGAACCATTTTGCCATTTGACCTTAGGAAAGTTATTAGACCATAACTTTCACTAGAAAATCTCAATTGGAATGAATCAAAATGATCTGAAAACCTAAGAAATAGGGCTATAACTTTGGTTTAGAAACCTTACTCAAATTTTGGGTGTAAGACCCTTAAGTATTAATTGTAAGATAGATCTGAAACTTGAAATCCTGGAGTTACAAGATCTAGGAGTCTGGGTTTGTTAATTAGCCATAGTTTACTCTACACAACTTCAAATTTAGTGATTCTTAAACCTCAGGAACTGTGAGACATAGGAGAACAACTCATATGAAGAACACCAAGCCAAATTATGACTGTAACTTGTCCAAATAGCTTGATAAATTTGAGTTCCAGAATCAGTCCTGTTCTGGAACAATATTGGTCACTGGACCAGTACTTGGTAAATTGACCATAACTAGAGCTACACAAGTCCAAATTGAATGATTCAAAAGGAAAATTAAACCTAAGATAATAAGGAACAACTTTCATGAAGAAAGTATGGTCAAACTACTACTGTAACTTGGCCTAATATAAGAGAAAAATCAAGATGCAAATTCTGGAATTTATGAAGTACTCCTAAAATGACTTGAAATATGATTGGTAATCAATACCAATGATTCAATGAACATGAATGTGATGTGAATATGTATTTGGGACTCATGTTCCCAACATGGTTATAACAAAACTTCTATGGAGCATGAATATAACATGTGATGAAATTATGTGAATTATGAACACTTAAGAATATAAATTGCCCATGTATGCCTACACATGTTTGTATGGGTTAGATAAATTGGCATGCCAAGATGGGTTCTGATTTGCAGTACTACTTATGGCTTTGTGCCATTCTATTATCATGGCTTTCATGCCATTATGTGATTATGGCTTCCAGCCATTCTATTGCACTATAATGTATATGGCTTTATGCCCGATTGTTATTATGGCTTTTTAGCGATTCTGTTGCATACCTGGTTGACATTATGTGTCCCACGGTATGACAGCCCGAGGCACAAATGTGTCCAGTGCTAGTTTACCTGCTTATCCAGTCCAGTCAGTCTGTCATAGGTTACTTGGGCATTAAAATGAGATTTTGAAAAGTAAGTAATAAATAAATGAATGAAAGGAATAACAAATCAATGTAATTCAAATATTTATTAAAAATTTATCTCCCATGACAACATGAACATAAATTCATTATTTTTAATTATTTAGTTTATTTTTATATTATTATTGCACCACTAAGCGTTATGCTTAACACGTGGATTTTTCCTCAAATAGGTACTGGAGGTAAGGATAAAGCCCAGTAGATATTGGACTGGGAGTTGGAGATTTTAGATCTGTATAGTGTTGAGTTGTGTCACCTCACTCCTGCAGTGCATTCTGGAAGGGTCTACCAGACCACAATAGTGTATTTTGTACATTGTAAATATTTATTTAATTTTGTAATGTAAATTATGAACTTGTGTAATTGATTTGTACATTAAGTAAGTTAATGAAATTGTAAATTCCATGTATAATATGAGTTGTAATTTGATATGAATGAATATGCAAATTTTATGGAATTGAATATGAATGAGATTTTAATTTTGGGATATTTAGATGACAATGAAAAATGTCAAATTGATACATAAACTTGTTCTAAATAGGTGAATAGTATAACTCGCCAAATGTCCATAAAATAGGGGAAACTCCGTCAGTTTCTCCATTTAAAAATTTGGATTTAAATAATAAAAAGTAATAAAAGTAATAATGAATAAAGCAAGATAAGTTAAGGTACTCCGGCGCAGAATGTAGCATTCCTTGCTCAGCTACATTGTAGATTGGATAACGGGTGTTACAGAAAAACATTCCCACTTTGAAGGAAGGATCCCTGATACCTCTCTCCATATTAAATTCAGGACAGCTAATATCTCCTTCCCCATCTAAGTCAAATTCAAAGTGTAATTCATCTGATGCTCCATAATCTGAATGTGTATCATTTCTTTCAAACATTATAAAATTGCCAATGCATTATGTGGCCTACTGCTAATAGGTTGTCCCTTTTTAGTAGGGTTTTGATTTTTCATTAACATTCATATGACCTAAAACATTAGAAACATCTTCATCACCTGCTTCCATATCATACTCATCATCATTCAATTGTTGTTGCCTTACTATTGAACTGCCCCTACTCCTTACTTGCACCCATCTATGTCCCCATTTATCCTTTCTTGTTGTCTTTCCTTTTCACCTACTTGCACCCCATCCCTGTCCCCTTAATGTAATTGCTCTCCTGCCATCTCACCAACTTGCACCCCATCACAGCCCTCATAATCTACTTGCACTCCTTCCACGTCACCATATTGCTCCCCATCTATTCCTCCATTATCATACACACCTTCAGAAGGTGTATTGTTACTAGCTGAACCCAAACTAGTAATAGGATCCTTCATAATGCCATAAAAAATTGAATCAACTTTACTTCCAATTCCCCTAACACACTTTTCTGGAATACTCTCATCCTGTAAAATATCATTATCCTGCTGCATATCATCATTTCCTTCACAAAAGGTTTGATCTTTATAACATAATAAAAAGATTTCATCTTTCATGTGCCCTCTACCTTGCCCCTTTTGTATGAACTGGTCCTCTTTCTTCTTACTAAATTTTTTCTTATCAATTGAATTTTTATTAACAGAAGCATCCTCAATTTCTTCCAAATAAGCTACTCTTTTTGGGTTGTCAATAGCAAACCCAAAATCCCTCCTTAATATTTCTTCATTAATTTGTTTTACATAAACATTCATTTCTCCTTCTTCAACTGCAAGCAGTGACATGGCCATTGCATGCTCATCTGTCTCCAAAGGCCTTAAACCCTCCTTATAATCAAACCCATAAACCTTATAATAGTACCTAAAAATCCCCTTCAACTTCAAACCCTTCCATAATTTGTCAATTGTCAAAATTGACATTTCATCCCACTGACAGTATGGGATAATCCAATAACTTCCATCATAATACGGCCACTCTCCCTTTGTACCATTATAATGCAAATATATTGTGAAATACCCATTAAGACCACCTTCTACAAAACCAATTACAAATAATTATGATAATATTGTTAAACCCTAACCTTCATTTTTCCATAGTTGTATGTAACACGAAGCCAATTTAATAAAATTTTATTATTAAAAAATTTCTGCAATAGTATACTCATGTGCAGAGTGTGCAAAGTTTGCATTTAAAATATATATCTACCTCTCTGTTACACAATAGCACTCAAATAGAAAAGGAATTTAATATGTACCCACCTAGAAAAGGACCCTCCATTTTCATGTGGGTCTCACAATGTTGAAGAATGAACCATATGCTTCAATGGTCCATGTCAAAATTTTTTACTTTCTCACTTTAGAAAATGCAACCCTTTCTCCCATATATAAACAAAATATGGAAAGGTGAAAGCTTGTTTACAAAATCTGAAGAGAAAATGTTCACCTTTTACACAATCGCACTCTCCACTATCACAACACGCCTAAAAAAATTCAAGCTTTTCACTGGCGTCTTTCAATGTGTTTTCCTTCATCGACACTACCAATAGAGTTTTTTTGGTTTTATTTTGTCTTCCCTTTATAGATTAAAAGATGGATGAATTGAAGATAGAGCTTAGGTATCGTGAAATTAAAGATAAGGCTTAGGTTTTGCACTTTCATTTTTGAAGGAAGAAGAAGATAATGACTGAAAGAGAGGGCTCTAACTTTTAATGCCCTTATTGTACCTAGCTACATGGAGGAGAGAGAAAGGAAGATGTCCACGTGTGATATTTTTTAGTTTTTTTTTTTTTTTAAAAGATAGCATGTAATTAGTCACATAAGCATCAAATCAGAGCTCTCACTAGAATCTAGTGATAGGGATTTTTAGTCTGATAAAATTATACTTTAGGTATTTTTGAGTGATAAAATGCAGTTCAAGAACGAAAATGGAACACGGGATAAAGTTCAAGGGCAGGCGACAAAAATTAACCATTTAAACAGTCATTTTTCATATTATCAGCATTTGCTCTTCTAGGTGAACACTAGTTTATTTGCCCTTTAGGGGCTGCTCTACGCATTGTGCATGACCAGCATATTGCTCCCATAAATTGGGATGCCAGCATTTACTCTTTATGGCCCCCTGGTCATCAATGCAGCCCAAAGGTGCTAGCAAATCTAACAGGATACATATCTGAGTGTATTGGGGTTGATGTATGATGTTGTGACATTAAATTTTAGTTATATATCCATATGCATGTGGGATACTTGGAGAGAATTAATCAGATTGTGAAATATATTTTTGGAGATTTGAATTATAAAAGGAAAGAAGTTATGTGATGTTGCAATAGTGTCTACTTATTGCTAGAGATTAATTGATGGGAATTGAGAGTAGTTATAGTTGGGGACACAAATATTATTTTAGAAATAGTGTGCATAATTAGTTGTTAAGACTATTATAAGTGACAAACAATAAATCTCTATGTTGGAAAGATAATCAGATATAAATGAAGGTTAAAAGGTGCAATGAGATGCATAAGATTACAACATAAAATGCTTATATATATAGAACAGAGTGATAGTTAATAGTATGGCAGGATAGACTAGTAAATAGTCTTTAGGACAAGAAAAGGTTTATCTTTTTCACAATTATGACACAAAGGAAGTAAAATTTTAAAGAAAGCAATATAAATATAATATTATGGGTAATTGATGAAATATCATGAAAGTAATGAGTTAAACATGATACAGGCAGTTTTAATGTGATAGCTTGCAAGTAGTTTAATTAGAGTGAGAACTTAAAGTAAGTGTCTAAGGGAACTAGTTAATATTTCTTCTCTTTGTGTATAACTATGTTAAAAGTGTAAACTAATATTTCAAATAATATTTCATATAGTACAAGTGTGAAAAATGATTGTTCTAATAATGCAACATATTAGAATAAAAAGCCAACCAAAGTCTAAATCAATAAAATTAGAATTAGTAATTACTAATGATTGCTTAAGCTTTGGAATTTCGGGGACGAAATTCTTTTTAGGGGTGGTAGAATTATAATACCCCAATTTTAAAATCTAGTAATAATAATGATGATGATGATGATGATGATGATGATGATGTATTTGAAATTAAAGATACATTTTATAAAGTTTTAGGGTGAAAAATAAGATTTTAGAAAAATTAAAGGATTATAATGGAATTAAAAAAAATTAGCTAAGTAGCAGCCTAAGTCACATGAATCTTCTCCAGAATTTTTTTTTAAAAAAAAAAAAGAGGAAAAAGGAAAAATGGAGAAGAAAGAAAGAAGGAAAGGAAGGAAGAAAAGGGGGAAGAAGAAGAGAAGGAGGAGAGAGTGAATATTACTATGACTTCTCCCCCAAAATTTTCAAAAGCTATAACTTGATATTCCAGCCACCAACTCATCCTCCTTAAAGTCAAAATCAAGCTTTTAGAGAGAGAAAACCATGGAACCGAACTGAAATTCACTTTTTTTAGCCAAATAGCTGAAAAATGGTGATGATTAAGGATACCATCATCATCATCATCCTTTAAGCTTTCCATAGACACTAAGCTTGGCCATTTTCATGGTCGGAGGAGGGATAATCGAGGAGAAAGAAATGAATGAGGAAAAGTTTCGATATGGACAAACTATAGCTCGTTTGGGTGCGTGGTGGGCACCAACAGATTCAAGAGATTGAGGCACATCTATGGTGGAGGTTCAACGCAGACCAGAGCTCTGGCAACTGTGCATGGGCACCACACGCCACCTTCAGTGGCTGCAGTAAGGCCTACCTAGAAGTGAGTTCTTATATTTTTAAAAATTCCTAAAAATTATTTTTAGCAACTTTAATTCTTTGAGTATGGTGAAATTTTAAGTAGATTGAGCTCTATAAATTATTTTGGTAAAAACTGCTTACTTTTCATATGGGACTTTGAAAATTATGATTTTAAATTGTGTAGTTGTGATCTATATAAGTTATAAATGATGTTTATATGTAGATTAGGATCCCCTGAATGAATTCTGGATTAAGGATGATAGTTTACAAATATTTAGGCTAGATTATACTTATGAATGTTTAAAGTTGCTAGAGATCATTTTGTATTTTGATAACTATGTTTGATGTTCAATACAGTAGCTTTGGTTTGGATTAGCTGATTCAATGTTAATTTATAGTCTAAATAATATGAATACTATTTTTTTTTCCTTGATGATATTATGGACATTTAAAAAAAATTGTGATATTGCATATAAAGAAATTAGTAGTTAAAGTGGGATATAAAACAAGAATAGATTAAGGGTGATGCTCAATAAAAGAAGTACATGGTAAAAATTTCAGTAATGGATTATGGGTTTTGGCAATATTAATGTTAATCATGGAATATAAATATATGTATATGTGTGTGTGTATAGTTGAAATAATGGTTGAACTTGAATGATGGATATTTGTGCTTGTTGAGTTATTTGATTGTTAGCAGAGGAGAATTTTTTTTACATAATTTAAGAATTACGTGGATCTAATTCTTCATTTTAAAGTGGAAGTACATAGGCAGTTTTCGAGTGCGGTTCAAGGTAAATAAATTTTTATTTTATATATATAGAGAGTAAATGTTCAAATTATTTCTTTATAAGAAAGATGGTTGATTGTGACACTAGTATTGTGTTTGGCATAGCTAATTGCTTTATATTTAAGTATTTTAACATTTATTAGTTTTGATATTCTTTTTATTAATTTATAGAGGAAATTATGTATACAGCAGGTATTTTATAGTTAATCGTTTTGATGAAACTCAATTAGTTTAGTTTTAAGTTACACTTACCCTAGTTGCCAATGATTGGTGTGAAAACTTAGTCACTGCCTCCATCGCCACCACCTGCCCATCATCATCACCTCTATCCTCATCTTGCCACCACCACTACTTAGCTACCGTTAAAACTCGACCACCAATAAATGTAACTATTATCATTTATTATTAACACTCCAAATAAATTAAATAGTAAAGCAAAAATTATAATTACATTATATTACTTATATTTTTATTTTACAACCAAACATAGTAATATAATGATAATTACATTATAATTTTGATCCATTATATAATTGATTACATTACATTATGTTACACTTTACTAAATATAGCCTTTATTATCATGTAAAAAATTATTGTTTTATTACAATGTGATTATTTTTGGTAATTGACAATTAGAATAAAATTTTACATTTTAATTATTTTGTAATTACTTTATTATTATGTAATTTTTAAATTATTTATTATATTAAAATATATTTTAATCAATAAAAATTACTTTTTATTATAAAATTTCAATTAAAAAGAATGTAAAATATATTTTATATTATAAATAAAAAATATTTAAATATAAAATTTAAATCAATAAATTATTTATTAATCAAAACTTTATGAATTATATTATAATTTATTATTATTTTCTCAAATTTAATTTAATTCATTTGATTATAATTATAACAAGAACCTAAGATTCTATTATAATATAAAAAAATTTTGAGTGAATACTTTAAAAATTTAAGATTTTTTTTTTATTCAATAACCCTTTTGTATAATATTTCGTCCGTGGTATTTTATTAGCAGGCGTGCGTTGAAGAATTCTAGAGATGAGGACAATGGTACTACCTGACACTGGATGTACTCATACAGGGTGTTTTTGATATGATTAGTCTTTTTTATTCTTTTTCTTATATGCAATCAAATACTCGATTTTCACAAGGTAGTATTAATGTGGGCGCAAATTTTCAATAATTAATAATTTATTTATTTCATAAAAAATAATTTATATATAAAAATTATTTTTTAAAAAATTATTTTTTATTATTTAATTATAATATTAAATTAAAAATATAAATTTATTTTATACATATAAATATTTTTTTATATTTTAATAAAATTATTAAAATTTAAAAAATAAAAAATAATTTTTTCTTTTAAAATATTTCAATTTTTTTTATTAGAAAAATATTTTATATTAATTAATTTTTAAGTGTTCTAAATACTAAAAAATATGAAAAATATTTTTTAAAAAACAAATAGAGTCTAAAATTTATTTAATACATTTCACTAATATAAAAAATTACAATTTACAATATATTAAAACATTGTTTAGTTGGGATAATTAAACTAAGAAAGTAAAATTTTTTAAAAAGTGCAGAAATAATCTAATTCGATTTAATAATTCAAACTAATATCCCGATAAATAGTACATTAAAGTACCTTATGCCAGATTTAGTAAATTGCACTTATCGAGGTAAGTGTAATATAATTTATTAATTTATTTTTTAATTTATTATATTTTAAATTATCTTAGATATATTATTATCTTTAATAATTTAAAAACAAATATTAGTATGAAAAATTAACTTATATATTAAATATATTTATATCATAATTTTTAAAATATAAATTCGTCAAAAATATGCTTTTCAGAATGTAAAGTATTTTGACTTAAATTTAATTTATATTTATTTAGTATAATTTTTTATGCGGTTTATTATTAAAATCATAGTTTCTTATATTGATTGAGCACATTAAATAAATTTTAATGGCCATAAATTTAAACTAATTAAAAAAATCATATTAATAAGACTAGTGAGATCCTCCTGATACGCTTTATTGCCGAAAGCAATCCCAAGTCCAAGTTATGGTTGGACGAATCCTCTTTGTTTATGGCAAATGGCCCAGGCTGCCCTGTTTGCTTTTCAAGCTATTTTTCTTAAGAAACTTTCCTGCCAACCCAACCCAATTTTATGTGAGTGCTGTGCATTAAGAGTGTATAAAGAAGCCGATAAACTAGCGAATCCGATAAACTCGAATAAAATTAAATTAAAATTAATAATTTTATATATTTAAATATTAATTATAATTTAAAAATAATTATAAACTAAATTTTTAGTTTGAATTTTAAGTTGATATAATAAAAATTAAATTCAAACGGAATAATTTTATTTTATTTTTATTTTTATTTATTTTTAATAAATAATATTTTAAATTAATATTTTATTTTTTAATTAATACATAATAATATATATACCAAAAAAAGTTTAACAATAATTAAATTATAAAAATAAAAAAATATTAAAACAAATAAAACTTGTTTAAACTAAATTTAAACGACTTATTATAAAAATTATATATATATATATATATATATATATATATATATATATATATATATAATTTTATAATTTAATTTATTAATTTTTATAATTTGGGTAGAAAAAATCTTTCGGCATATTCATTAGGTTGGATTGCACTAGCCCACCTTAACCACCACGCATTAATATCTCAACGTCATCATCAAGTTTTTGTGTAGCCCTTTCCTTTCCTCCAACCTTACTAAATTATCGCTTGGGGAACATGGCTAAGATGAGAAACCTATTCTGTTTCCTAGTCATTAGCTTGCTCTTCTTGTCTCAATCTCTTCCGAGTTCTGCTAATGAAGGCTTCCTTGATCAATTCGAGAAAGCTATTGGCCAGTACCTGCACCAGGGCAGACAATTAGCAGTAGCAGACAATGATCTCAGTTCATTTCATACTCGAAAACTTGGGATTCACATCAAAAGAAGGGGTCGTTTTGCTCCAGGGAGAACTCGTCCCAAATCATCTTCCATCCCAACTCAAATATCTTTCATCCATCTAATTGGTTCTGTTCTTGGTTATTCTCTTTTCCTTGGTTTGTTCTTGCTCTAGTTTGTTGAAGGTGATGGGTTTACTTGAACCGGTGATTGTGAGGCATCAGCAAATTCATACTGTGTTTTGTTTTATTCATATACAAATAATCTGGATGATAGTGCCACAGTGTTTGTTTATTATCAAATATTTTAACATCAAATTATGAATTTATGAGTTTTATGATTGTTGTAACAATATTATCTAATTATTCAGTTATGTAGAATGCTATATTTCCTTCTCATTGCCATTAGTCATTTATTGGGTTTGAGTTTTTCAAACATTTACGGCTTGTGTGGAGAAGTTTTACCATGCTTATTTGGAGAAAGATGTTTTAAAAGACTGAGATTTTCAGAGATTTTAAAATCTCTAAAATCTTTATTTTTTTAATTCATCATAAAAAATTTATTATTTTACTTTATGTTATTTTATGAAATTTTCTTTTATTAGAAAAACTTTTATATATATATAGAGGCTTTTTTTTTAAATTATTTAATATTTAAAAGAGTAAGATTTTTAAAGATTTTAAAATCTCTAAAATCTTTACTTTTTTAATTTATTATAAAAATTTTATTATTTTACTTTTTATTATCTCATTTTACATTTTATTATAAAACTTTACATTTTATTATAAAATCTTTCTCTCATTTCTATTAGAAAATTTTAGTCTCTGTTTTCATATATATATATATATAATTGAAAAAGTATTAAAATCCTTAATTAATTGCCTTGTATATTTATATTTATGGACAAAAAAAATAATAACGATTAAGGCTCATAATAGATTATTATGGACTTTAATTGTTATTATTTTTTATATTCATGAATATAAATATATAAGTCAATTAATTAAAAATTTTAATATTTTTTTAATTATATATATATATATATATAATTGTCATATTTGGGCCCTTACCGAAATCAATTAAACATAAAATTAATAAAAGAGTAGAAATTTAAAATAATGGAGATTGAATATTAGAATGGAAATGGAGGGAAAAGAAGGAGAGAGAGAGAGAGAGAGAGAGAGAAGACTGCAAAAATAATTAAAGAAGAAATAAATGATGAGACCCAAAAAATGAAAGGGCATGCCATCATTTGTTGCCTACTAGGGTGACCCCATTCCCATCAACCAAAACCCGTCTGCTACTTTCAGATATTATTTTTTTTTCCTGTATAGTAAATTTTTTTCCCCTTATCAAACCAATGCATCTAATTAGATGAACGGATAAAGTTAATTAATTTTAATCTTTCAATTAATTTATAAACTTTAATTTTTTTTAACTAAATTAAGTTTAAATTAAAATTTTTAAATTAAATTGAATAAAAATTAAAAATAAATTAAATTAAACATTCATGTGTAATTAAATTTTAGGTCAAATTTAATTTAAATAATTTTATATTAAAATTTATGTGTTTAGAATTAATTTTAAAATAATAATTTATTTAAATTATATTATTTTCTGAATAAGATGAAGCAGCTTTTGAAGGTATTTCAGTAAATAGCATATCAAATAGTGATTCTAATATGAAAATTTAGAGTTTTCTTATATCAAAACTCAATAAAAATAAATGTGATTAAATTTTTATTTAAAAAAATAAAAATTAAGTCTCATTTTGTGTCAATTAAATTCTTTTATTATAAAAGAAGTATATAGGAAATTATAGTTAGTAAATCTAATTTAGAATTTGTTTGAAATTATTATTAAAATTGTTATTAAGAAAATATATTTTAAATATGTTAAAAGATATTAAAATTAATTTAAAATTAAAATTGAATTGTTTTAATTATAAACATTTAAAATAATTAGATATTTTTAAAATTATATTTTAATAATATTTGTTTCAAACCCATGCGGGCTTTAATGGTTATTCCGCCAGATGGGTAAAGTAACGAGGACTGACACTAGTTGTTTCTTACCAAGTCTATGACCTTTTATGACTCGCTACTCTGAACTGGGCAATGTTTTGGGTCGCGTCGTCACGTCGGAAGAAATTATATACTATAATAGTGTTTATATATAAATTATCATACATAAAATGATAAGTTAACACACACATATATATATTATTTACGTGTGTGAATTAAATGAAAATGACCATTTAAGCCCTTAAGAAATAATCCGATAGTCATTAAAGTTTAATTGAACAAATAAATTTAATTTTTAAACCTTAATAATTAAGTTTATTAATTTATATTGTTAATAAATAAATAAAATAATTTTATAAAATCTATAAAATAACTAAAATATTATTAAAAATTTAAAAATATTTAAACTTAATTTTATTAAAAATGTATAAAATTTCTTTACTTCAATCAAACATAAGAATTCAAATTTCCCTTTCTTTTCTCATCAACCAAACACTAAACTTTTACCACAAGATTTCCTTTAAAAAATGTTAAAGTATCATTAAAAAAATATGAATATTATTAAAATTATAGATAATATTAATTCTATATGTAAGATAAATAACAAAAGGCATAAAAATAAAATTTTCTTAATAAAGCTACTAAAAAATTATAAGAAATAGTTTTAGATTTTCTTTATGTCTCAATTATAGTATAGTTCGAATCTCATATCTATATAAGAAAATTAAATTTAAATTTTCAATATATTTTATAGCTTTTGTTATTTATATTACCTATAGAATATTATCTATAATTTTAATAATATTCATATGTTTTTTTAATGATATTTTAAAAATTTTTAAAGGAGTTTTTGAGATTAAAGTTTGGTGTCTGATTGATGCGGAAAAAAAAAGAGAAAATCTGAACTCTTTTTGATGTTTAGTTAAATAAAGGAATATTTTGTACAATTTTAATACATTTAAATTAAATATTTATAAATTTTTTAATAATATTTTATAGATTTTACAAAATTATTTTATTTATTTATTAAGAATATAAATTAATAAAGTTAACTATTGAAGTTCTAAAATTAAATTTGTTTCTTCAATTGGGCTTAAATGATTATCAGGCTGTTTCTTGAAGGCTTAAATGGTCCTTGTCATTTAATATTGTTGTATGCGAACTCAACTAAAGGAATGTACTTTTTCCATGATCCTCTAAAGTCAATTACACACATTCTTAGGATATCCTCTAAAGTCTGTATGGTCTTTTTAACTATCCATCTGTCTGAGGATAAAAAGCTGTGCTGAAGTCCAACTTGATGCCTAACTCATTCTGAAGACAACGCTAAAACCTTGATATGAATTGTGGTCCTCTGTCAGAGACTATTATCATTGGAACTCCATGCAACCTTACTATCTCTGCCACGTACACCTGAGTTAACTTATCCATGTTATAGTTAGCTCTTATAGGAATGAAGTGAGCAATCTTGGTCAATCTATCCACTACAATCCATATTGACTCATGTCTATTGGAGGCTACTAGTAACCCCACAACAAAGTCCATTGCCACATTTTTCCATTTTCATTATGGAATGGGTAATGAATTAAGCATTCCTATTGGCTTCTGATGTTCCAGCTTCACTCTTTGATAGACCTCACAAGTAGACATAAATTGTGTAATCTCCTTTTTCATGGAAGGCCACCAATACACATTCTTTAGATCTTGATACATTTTGGTGGTTTCGAGGGTGAACACTGTACTTAGTATTATGAGCTTCTCACATAATGTCTCTTTTTAGTCCGATATCGTCTGGTATGCATAACCTATTGCCATTCTTAAGTACTCCTTTTCCATCAAATCAAAACTTATTAATCTTACCTTTTTGTACAACCTCTGCTATCCTTACCAATTCAGGGTCTTTATGTTTTGTCTCTGCTACTTGCCTTCAGTAAACTAGTGTCACCTTCATTTGAGCTATCCAGATACCCTTAGTTGACAATTCCAACTGTAACCCTCTCCAATGAGTTGGTGTAACTCCTTCATAACTAGTCTTCTTTCCACTGATATATGTGCTAAACTGCCAAATGATTTTCGACTAAGGGCATCAGCAACTATATTTGCCTTTCCCAGATGGTACTAGATAGTACAATCATAATCACTGGGCAATTCTACCAACTCCTTTATTTGAGATTCAACTCTTTTTGGTTGAAGATGTATTGAAGGCTTTTATGGTTTGTGAAGATTTCACACTTAGCCCCATACAGACAGTGTCTCCACATATTTAGGGTAAAGACTACGTCTACCATTTTCAAGTCATGAGTAGGATAATTAGCTTCATGCTTCTTCAACTATCTTAAAGTATAAGCTATTAATCTACTATTTTGCATAAGAACACATCTCAAACCCACTTTGGAGGCATCATAGTAAAGAGTGAAATCTTCATTGCTTGAAGGCAAAGCCAGCACTAGTGCTAAAATCAAACATTCCTTAAGCCTCTGAAAGCTCTACTCACACTGATCACTTAATTCAAAGTTCTTGTTCTTCTGAATTAATCTAGTCATTGGAGCAGTTATCTTGGAGAAATTAGGCATAAATATCCTATAATAGCCCACCAAACCAAGGAAACTCTTGATCTCTGTCACTATAGTTGGCTTTGGCCAATCTATCATTGCTTTAACCTTCTTAAGATCCACTTCAATTCCCATCTCTGACACTACATGTCCCAAGAAAGATATGCTCTTCAGCTAGAACTCACATTTAGAAAACTTTGAATACAATTGATGATTCCTCAATGTCTGAAGAACCATTCTTAGATGGTGTGCATGCTCTTCGAGGCTTCTAGAATACACTAATATATCATCAATAAAGATGATAAAAAAGTAGTCCAGATAAGGTCTGAATACCCTATTCATGAGATCTATGATTGCATCTGCAGCATTGGTTAACCTAAACGGCATCACCAGAAACTTATAATGCTTGTATCTTATCTAAAAAGCAGTTTTTGAAATATCTCTCTCCTTAATCCTTAACTGGTGATAACCGAACCTCAAATCTATCTTTGAAAAACAACTAGCTCTTGCTAGCTGATCAAATAAGTCATAAATATAGGCAAGGGGTACTTATTCTTGGTGGTCACTTTATTCAACTGTCTGTAGTTTATACACTGCCTTAGAGATCCATCTTTCTTCTTCCTTATCTACTAACTCTTGCAGCTATTCCTTTAACTCTTTCAACTCTATAGGAGCCATCCTATAAGGAGGAATAGATACGGGTCTAGTGCTAGGCACTAGATCAATTTTGAAATCTATCTCCCTCTTAGGTGGCAAACTAGGTAGTTCCTTTAGAAACACATATAGAAACTCTATAATCATAAGAACTGATCCTAGTCCACTTCTGTTCTCTACAACTTCTTTAACATATGTAATAAACACTATACACCCTTTTTGGAGCATCTTTCTATCTTTTATGGTTGAGATCATACCCTTTACAAGTACTACCTGATCTCCTTGGAACACTACAACTAACCCATCTTATCCTTTAAACTCTACTATCTTGCTTCTATAGTCTAGGGTAGCATAGTTGGCTGAGAGCTAATCTATTTCTAGAATGACATCAAAATCTGTTAACTTTAGAATTACTAGGTTAGCTGGAAAACATCTATCCTTAACCATCACTAGATAAGCATAACAGATCATCTTTGTTACCAAAGAGTCACATTTGGGTCCACTAATAAGCAACGAACATTCTAAACTTCAGACTACCAATCCTAATCTTAAGACTATTTTAGGTTTAAACAAAAAGTGTGATGCACCCTATCAATCAAAGCATGCACATTGAAGCTTCCTATGCAAAGGTTACCTGACACCACAATATTGGAGGTATTGGCTTCCTTTTATGTTATGGTAAAGATCTAAGCTAGTGCTATTGAACCCCTCCCTTGTGAGCTTACTATGGGGGATGAAGAATCTCGTCTTCTACCCTATCCCCTCCCTCGTAAAGGACTCACAAAAGTCTATTTGACTACTGGTTGGGCCACAATGCCAGACCCTGTTCATTAAGAAGCCACTCTTTTCATATTGGGACACTCCCTCAACATGTGTCCCTTCTATCCATATCTGTAACACTCAGAGGTTCCAAACTTGCAAGGTCCTCGATGAAGTTTCCCACACCTAACACAACCAGAAGTATCCGAACCTGATCTAGATTAGTTTCCCATCCCAAGGCCTAAATTGATTTTGTTCCAGAACTTATCCTTTTTTTGTTTCTTACCAAACTTCCTTCCTTTTTCCTTCTTAATCCCGAATGAGGATATAGTCTTGGTCAAGTGATTAAACGTCCCTGCATCTGTAGCCTTTAGAATTGTGAACTGTTCAGTCTTCATACTTTTTAAATCCAAACTCCCTTCAATGATAGCCCACTTCCATTTACCTTGTAACATCTATTATTGACTGGAAGCTGTGGGTTTTTGCCACTAAAATCAATGAGAAGTATTTGAAGTGTAACCTTTGGGTGTACCTTTTTACTTTTTTCTTATCAGTATCATACTCTTGTTTTACAAACTACAGGAGATCCACAAACTTATCTGTATACTCATCCATACTCATACTAGTTGTCTGTCTTAACTACTCAAAATCTATCACCCTCAACTCCCTAAAACTTTCTAGGAAGGCTCAGTTAGTAAATTTTACCACAAACTAAGACCATGTAATGCTGTCAACCTTGTCAGCAATGTAGGTCTTATACCATTCCTTTAATTTTTTTTGCATTTCAAGGTAAAAGCAGCCATCTGAATGGCCCTACTATTATTAGCATCCAACTCATCAGCCATCATTTTGACTGCCTTAACATACTCGAAAAGATCATCTCCTTCCTTATATCTAGGTGCATCTAACTTCAAGTAGTTTGTCATCTTTGCCTTAGAGGGTTAATTGCACCAACCATCCCTGAACTTAGGGGATTTTTTCATTTTCATCCCTAAACTTTAGTTTCTTAAAATAAAATCACTCAACTTAAGTTTTATTTCAAGAAAAGTCACTCTTACCTATAATAACAGGTTTACCAGTTAAAAATAAAATTACTATTTTATCCATCTCTCAAAAGAAATAGTCTCTCATTGCTATAATCATCCTCTATGGTAGGCTCTGGCTCAATTTATGCACTGGCCACATCTTCCTTAAGAGGAGCAAAGAAGAAATCCATGTCACTACAAAATCCCATCTCATCAAACATCATCATCTTTAACCCATAGGGATCTTAAATGGCCTTGTACCCTCAAACTTCAACTCCTCAATCAATCTCATTGCATCCTCCGTATTTCATACCTATGAATATAAGCAAAAGTAGAAGTTTTAAAAACATAGCATAAAGGAAGAAACAAAGAAGGCCTAAATGATCATTCAACATAATTTAACTATCAGTTTTTCATTTACTACAGAATATATTTATGAACATAAAATTTCATAATCTGATAACTTACAGCAATTTTACTGGACATAATAATTCAATTAAAAATATTCATTACACAAGTAGACTAAAAATCAAATCAAATCTTATCATTTAATAGAATCATTAAGTGAACTGCCTAGATCTCACCGTTGATTACAGGTGAGGAAAGACTTTACTGTAAAAATTTCAATGTTGAGTGGAGAAAATTATTAAGAAAATAATGAGAAGAAATCAAATAGATTAGATCTAACAAAAAACTAAAAAATCCTTGGTCTAATCCTAAAACCCACATCATAAAACAAAATAAACTTTAAAACCCATCTCAAAAAGTTTCAACTTTCAGAGATCCACCGAACAAAAGAGAAGGGAAAACAACATACGGACACAAACCCATTGTATATGAACAAGAATTGCAAAGAAGAAGTTTAGAGAAGAAGAAGAACTACAGTAGATAGAGAAGGAGAGTTACAGTAGATATAGAAAGAGAGTTACAAAGAGAAGAAGAGTCACGTTTGCATCTATTCCAACATCTTCAACTACTTTTTAAGAATTTATTATGCATCTAGCTAAATCTCTCACCTTTCCCTAATGTCGTTTCTTCCTTCTTCCTTAATAAGCACCATTCCATCAAATTGGCCATTAACCTTTATTCTTGCTCCACACAATTTCATCAACTCTTTCTTCAGCTTCCCACATCCTCTTTAGAGAAAAAAAAAAAAAAACAAAAAAAACAAAATCACTTCTCACATCCTTAGGTCCATATCATTTTAAGAGGTAAATATAGGAGAAAGAAGAGGAGGGGGACGAAGGTCATGGAGGAGAGAGCTGGGAAGGAAATGGCTGGATAGAAAATTAAAAAGAGGCAAAATAATATTTTTATTCTTATTAAGAGAGAAGGGTAAAAGAGTAATTTTAATTAATTTTAACCTATAAACCTGCTATTGCAGGTCAAAGTGACTTTTCTTCAAATGGAGCTTAAGTTGAGTGATTTTATTTTAAGAAATTGAAGTTTAGGGATGAAGATGAAAAGACCCCCTAAGTTCAAGGATAGTTAGTGCAATTAAACCCTTGTTATGGTCTCTTGTGTAGGAATTATTAGGGCTGTAGGAGGTGGTACTTGTTCTCCTATAACTCCCTCCATGGGATTTTGAGTTCCCATGGTAGCTAAAGAAATGGCAGAAAGTAAGATGGGTAGGGCACGAAATAAGGATATGGATGTGGCCCATGATATCTAAACACATAATATGGCCCTTGCTAAGGTAGAGACATAAATTCTGACTCATCTCCTCCCTCAATAAAACTACCTTCTCCCACTCTTCTCATGCCCGCAAACTCAAGATTTTCATGCTATTGGGAAAAGCCATGAGAACTCCTTTATGCATCTATCGACATTCTGGGTGCACTAGGGGTTTTCTATTGACCTCAAAAGACCTTCTAGGGCCTCTTGAAGATTCTCCCTTTCCACCTCTATCTACTCTTTCCCTAATAAAAGGGTTAGCATATAATGCTCTAATATCCTCATTCTAGGGTGGGGCATCGGTCAACTTAATAGACTGTCTTGAACCTTGTATTTTCTAAAAGCAAACATGAAGTGTTGAGCACATAAAGTTCATGTGAAGCCACATGAACACACATTATATAATCAAACATAACATACATATAACATACAATATGTAACAAACAAAGACTTAAACCTACAGGAAATGTATTTCCCTAACAGTGTTGTGAATATACTTCCTTTTCATACTTCATTTTCATACTTTTCCTATCCCTTTACTAGCATCTAGGTCCACTCGTCTAACCTAGAGCTTTGATACCAACTTTATAATGACCCAAATAGGGAGCCATTACTGACGCTAGGAATCTAATCAGCTTAAGGCTGTCAGAACCCATAGCAAGCCTAAAAACTTGTTAAACATACACATATTCTTGTATCTCATAATCCAAGCATACTCCAAACTATTACACTAAGATTGGCTCAAAATTTGAACCTTAACATGCATAAAATCACTAAAGTGTAATTAGTTCATATATACATTCTCACATAAGGAGTTAGCTTAGATTTCAACCGTTCATAATGGCATCACTTATACTTAAGGTACAACATCTATCATAAACTTGAATATCAGTACAGTAATCATTCTTTTACATATTACATGTCCACTAAACCTACAATATATATATAAACACTCTATAGCTACTCCTGTTGCTCAAACTCTAAAAGACTCTTCTACTACTGCACACCAACATTTGGGGTTAAGGGATGAGCTCACATAAGCTCAGTGAGTAAACTAACCAACATTAATTATATTATTCATTTCATGCATATGAAATGCATCATCCAAATGAGTTTTCACATCACAAGCATTCTACATAAGATGGGCTTATTACCAGTGATTCCTCAGATCCAATATGCCCAACTTATACAGAGGCTCCTTAAGACTTTCTCTTAAAAGTAATGCACCAGGGGCCTTTTAGGCTTCACCTGGTCTTAACACCACAGATCATGAATGATCACATCATAAACATAACATATACATAACATAGGGTGAATCAGTGGGTTATCCAAATTCTATCATGCATCAATAATAATTATGCAAAAATGCAATATATTCATGTTCTAGATATATACAACCTAGTAAACAATGAAATGATGCATGTGGATGATCATGAATCATATTTAAAGAATTTTACATTTATTAGGATTAGAGTTACTCACCTCTTATAGCTTACCAACCACCAAACTCAAACGAAAGCTATCTTCGGATCCTTAACTTTTTGAGTTTCTCAAGCTCGATCCTATAACATTAGACTTTAAAGGGTTAATGCAAGGCTCTAAAACTCTATACACATATTAAACATCTTATTCTAGGCCCTTAGGAACCATAAAATTATATTTTGGAACCTTAGAAGGGAAGGAAGAATAAGTTTAGGAGAACCAACTTTGGTTATTGAAGTCTTAGACTTTGGCTATCAAACCTAGAAATTTTTAGATTCCCCTAAGAAACTACATGCTTCGGCTATCGAAACTATGGCTTTTGGCAACCGAACCTGGGAATTTCTAAAATTCTCAAATAGAACACCTGTAGAATCCTTCTCCCGAAAACGTCAAAACTCATCCTAAAGTTTCAAAACACAAACCAAACATATAAACATGTCTCTAGGGGCTAAAATAACTTGAAATAACACTCAAATCCAACATATATAATCCAAAAACAAAAAAACCTAGGTTTTCCCCAAAACTAACATAACATAAATAAGGATTCCCTCAAATCCAGTAAGGAAAACTAGCCATTTAAGGCCATAACACTTAAACATAACTAAACTAACAATAAAGCATAAAATTTCAGCATAAAATCACAAAACTCTAACCCTAGCATGCATTAACTTTCCCAAGGCTCATCTTAAACACAACTTAACATGAAATTGAAGTTATGGAAAACTTAATTTCTCATCAACATGCTTGGATCTTCCTATTAAATCAAAAAGAAAAGAATTTTACCTCTTTTTTTAGAGCTTAGAAGTGAGAGAACCAAAGACCTAAAGCTTGAAACCACTCCCCCAAGCTTCTAAATAGAAAAATCCGTGCTCAAATCCTAGAAAATGTCAAGGAAATTGCCCCAAAGAACTCCTTACAAAATCTAACAATTAAGAGAAAAAGGGAATAGGAAGAAACAAATTTCTTTTGACAGAAACAAATCTTGGTCCCTTTTTATACCCTCACTGTCGAGAGACTTTCGGCTGCCGGAAGCCTTAGTTCTTGCTATCGGAGTCCATTCTGTTCAAAGTGGATTTGAATAGTAAAAAGGACTTTAGCTGCTGAAAGTCCTTCAGCTGCCGAAGTTCCTTTTGCCTAAAATACATTTAAAACTTTTCTTTAGTTAAAATAATTAAAACATTTTCATTTTTAAATACATTTTGAACACGTCACACATACATACATACATACATACATACATACATATATATATATATATATATATATATATATATATATATATATATATATATATATTCTACCACCATTCTCTTGTCAGTGGGATCTTTGAATTCCACAGAATATTATATGTACAGCAAAAATTTCGACTTCAAGAACTGGTGGGTGTTACATAATTATTTGATGGTGTATTTATGAGATTAAATTTAACAATCTTGTGTTTGTAGATATATATGAGTAGATAACAGAAAAGATAATTCAAGAACATAAAAAGGAAAGGGAATGGATGAAATTGATGTAAATAGCATCGAAAGGGCAGCAAAAATGAGTTTATGCATGGTGGAGTAGATGTTTTTTATCCTCAGACTAAATCCAAAAATGGAGTCAGTTCTTTAATCTTGAAATACTTTTCTCTCTACCAATGGGTTTTACCTCAGTAGCAGAGTTTGAATCCAAGTTCAAATCAATTATAACAAAAAAAAAAAAAAAAAACCAGCCCTTTTCCCAGTGATACTTAGGTTGATAATTTATGATATCTTCTTTTGATCGCTATAATACAAGGGGTGACTACTTACGGAAATTCTTGCCTAGACTCATCCACCATTGACCTAAGATACAAACACGTGGGGCCATATATTTAACATGTGGATCCCATCATACATCTTGTGTCTTGGGTCCATGGTAGATCGGATCTAGGCAAGAAAAATCCAAAGAAACAATTAAGAAGCAACTTAATTTCACTACAAAAAAAAATTGAATTAGCAACCGATTCAATTAAAATTGGTTGCTAATCTATTTAGTAACTAATTCAGTCGATTGCAATGAGTTTTGTTGCCAATAGCAATCGATAACCAAATCAGTTGCTAAATTAATTAAATTTAAAAAAAAAATAAAACTTTTGTTAAAAAACTATCAGCTACTAGAAGAAACTGATTTAGCGATTGAAATCGGTTGCTAAATAGTAGCCGAAACATAAACAGTTGTAAAAAAATTTAGTGTCTTTAATTTTGTAATTTTGCAACCATTTTGTAAATTCATTGCTAATTTAAAAAAATTATAAAAAAAATAAATTTCTAAATAACAAATAAAAAATTCAAATAAATAAAATTTTCAAAAAATTACTAAAATAATAAATTATTAATGAAAAATAATACTAAAAAGTAATATAAAAATATCATAAAAAATTTCGAATAATAACTATTATAAAAAATATTGACAAAAAATTAAATATAAAAAGATATTTATAAGACAAATTACGAAAAAATTACCATATATATATATATATATATTATAACAAAAAAATTACTAAAAATTAATACTACAAATAATTTACTAACAAAAAATATATTTGTATAAAAATTTTTATTTTATGATGAAGAAAATTAAATTAAATAAAAATATGAGAAGGAAAAAGATGATTAAGAAGAAAAAAGATGAAAAGGAAAAAGATGATGAAGAAAATAAACAAGAAAGAAAAAGATGATGAGGAAAATAGATGAAAAAAAAGGGTTAATTGCCAAAAAAACCCTGAAGTTTGGCAATTTTTACAATTAAACCCTGAAGTTTGCATAATTGCCAATTAAATCCTCAAATTTGATTAATGTCTCAAATAGAACGACCGTTAAAAAACTGTTAGTATACTTAAGGGGAGTTACACATCAGTGGTCGTATCATCATTATAGAAGCCACATCAGAAACCTCAAATTGGGATTAATTGCCAAAAAAATCATGAAATTTGTCAATTTTTGCAATTAAACCCTAAAATTTACATAATTGCTAATTAAACCCTCATGTTTGATTGATGTCTCAAAATGCCCGACCACCAATAAATCATTAATATATTTCAATAAATAAGAAATTATAATTCAAATTCTATTATACTTTTTGTCTTTATCAATACTTTAACTCTGTTATGCAAATAATTAATTAGTGTATCATTTTAATCACACTGTTTACTAAGCTGAATCCATTTCTCAGTGATTTTATTGTTAATTTCTCCGAACTCTGTAACTTTCTCCTTAAGAGCATTTCTTTGCTGAAGCAAATATGTCAGTAGCTCCTTCTTTGGGCCATTGTAAGGTGGATTAAATTACTAAAAAAAAGAACAGTCATTTTTTTAATCAATTATCTATTAATATCAGCTATCAACAAACTTATAAAGTATAGCTCCTAACCAAAATAGTCAAAACAAAAGCTATTACAATTATCTCCTAAGCACTACACACTAACGGTTTATTGATGGTTGAGTCAATTTGAGACATCAATTAAATATGAGGGTTTTATTGGTAATTATGCAAACTTTAGAGTTTAATTGTAAAAATTTGCAAACTTCATGGTTTTTTTATCAATTTACCCTAATTTGGAGTTTCTGATGTGGCTTTTATAGTGATGATATGGCAGCTGATGTGGAATTCCCATTAAGAATACTAACGGTTTTTTGATGATGGGTTTGTGACACCCCTCACCCGACTATAATTGTAACACCCTCACTTTAGCAAGTACATACATTCTACTATTCTGGTGACCGGTGTCAGTCCGGACAGCTAGAATGTCTAGAACTATATTTAGATTAGAGTGAGGAGTCATAAATAATTCAAATAAGTGTAAGAAAAATTAAGGAAAAATTTTAGAAATAAAATACACAACAAAGTTAAATGACTCGGTGCCCTGGTGATTGGTGACCCTAATGGGAAGTAGCGGTGAAGACAGCTAGTAATCCTAAACCCGAGAGGAATCTGTGAAATAATTTCTGGGATGCCAGAGAAGAGTTATAGAGCCCTAAGTAGCATTAGAATGCCAAGAAAATGTTAGGGGAATTTTATCAATCGGTACAGACGATTTTGGCTCCTTAAGCCAAACAAAGGGCATTTTGATCATTTCACATTCAGAGACGATTTTTGACCAACTTGTCCATTTAAGTAAGTGAATTATATGACATAAAATATAAATAAATATTGCTAAAAATTAAATTGAAAATGAGTAGGAAAGAAAAGAAAAGAAAATGAATTAAAATGAGAATTATGACATAATATGATGTCATTTAAAAAGCTCCACTAATCACAACTCAACAAGCCAATTAAAAAGAGATAAAATGGGAAAAAAATGAAAAGAAATCTGCACTTTGTCTTCAACCAGCTGAACCAAGAGAAGAGAGAAAGAGAAAGAAGAGATAAACCTCCATTGATGCTTGGTAACAAGCATGAGTTCATCCACCAAACCACCTCAAAACCCTAACTTCCCTTCACAAAAACTTCTCCTCACACCTAGAGCAAGACTTGGATAGCAAAAAGGAAGAGAAAAAGTGGAGTTTTCAAGCCTTGGGAATTGGCTAAGTCAAGGTTAGTGCTACTTCTTCCATGAATCCATGAGTTTACCTTGTGTAGATTATGAATTGAGTGTTAGTTTTGGAAGAAAGAAAACAAATTATGTAACACCCCCGTTTGCATAGCCTAGTAGATTTCACTGTTCCAGTGACCGGTGTCGGTCTGGACAGTTAAGGAGATTAGAACCACACTTAAGTCAATTAGAGAAGCCATAAACACAAATAATTAGTAATGTTCAATTAGTTAAGTATAAACAAGAAAATCAGAACAGAAGAAGTTAAACGAGCAAAGAGTCACAGCGATGAGTGACCTCCTCGGGAACGACTGCGAAGTCATTTTAAACTCAAATTTCGAACCGTAAAAAGTGACGCTGCGGTCCTTAGGACCCTTATGAACACAGTGGAAAAGAGAAAATCACGAAAAAGAACTGTTAAGTCACCAAATAATTAGGTCGTGAGCCTAAGAAATATGGAATTAATTGCAAACCGGGATGAACCGGTTAGGGGCAATTTGGTCAATTGACCCCGAGAGCTGACTCCTGACCTAACTGTCAAATAAAATCAGAGCAAAGAAAATTTCGGAATCGAAAATTAAATTAAAGAATTAATAGAAAAAAAAAGAAAAAAAATGAAAAATGAAAAAGTTAAAAAGGTAATGACATCATGTGGTGACACATGCATGATGCCATAAGTATTTTAATTAAAAATTTATTTAATTAGAATTATGGTCTTCCTAAGAGATAAATATCCAAAATAAAAAAAAAAACACATTTTTTTACTTCTTCTTTTTCTTCTTTTCCCGTCACCCCTCTTCTCTCTCAATTCTCTCATTTCTTTTCCACCATTAACACTCATTTCAAGCTTTCAAAGCTTGATTTTTATTTTATAAACTCCCTAACTCCTTTAAGTAAATCTTGTTCTTGGATCTTGACAAGCATATTGACAACAAAAAGAAGAGGAAAGAAAGAAGATTTGAAGAGGGAGAAATTCAACAAAAAAAGAAAAGAAAGGTTAGTAAGCTAAACTTGAAATTTCTAGTTGAATTAATTGTGTTTATAGTTCAATTAATTAGAATTATGCTTAAAATGAAAAGAAATTAATTGTTGGAGGATTAAAGAAAAACTCATCTAGCTAGGGTTTTGATGTGTGTGCATGAATTTGATGGATTTAAAGGTGTACATGAGCTTGATAGAGTTAAAGAAGCATGTATATAGGCATTGAATTGGTTAAATAAAATAACTTAGTGAGTTAGGGTTTTGGGACTTAGGGTTTGTGAACCCAAAATACAAGAAATGAGTAAATGGCATCTTTAACCAATTGTGAACTGAAAAATGGTCAATTGTGACCAAATAAGTTGTGTTTGAATTATTGGAAGACCTACTTTGAAGGACCAAAACGGGAATTTTACAAGCCCAATTGATATGCCACCAATTGGGGATGAAAATAGACATAAAATAGCACAATTTTCATCAAGGAACCATGGCCAAAAACTGACCAAAACTTGGTGAACCAATTGACCAAAGTGAAATGAGAGCAGGCTGCCACTGCACCAAACTGACCAAATGAATAGTAACTGTTCATTTGGTCATAACTCGAGCTAAACAGGTCAAATTGACCTGAAATTTTTCCAGAAATTAGATAAGATATAGACCTAAAACTTTCATGAAGAACACAAACCCAAATTAGGCCATTAACCCATTCAAATTATTGAGCAAAGTTGAGTTACCAAACCTGCAACTCTGCAGAATTGCCATTGAGCAGTAAAGTTCCAATGGCTATAACTCTTTCTAAAAAACTCGGATTTAGGCGATTCTTGAACCAATGGAAACCTAAGACATAGTAGAAAATTTCATATGAAGAAAGTTAGACCAAATTATGAACTTAACTTGATCAAATTACTGAACAAAGTTGGATAAAAAATCTGCCAGAACTGAATACCAAGATGAGCGATAATGTGAACAAGAATTGTATTTTGGCCATAACTTGAGCTACAAAACTCCGATTGAGGTGATCCAAAAATGAGAATACACTTAAGACAATAAGAAACATTTTCTATGAAGGAAGTTTTGTCAAATTCCAACAGTAGATCGACCAATGGAACAGTGAAACTTCGAAGCACCAAAACCGAAAATTGGCAATTTTGCCAAAATGACCTCAGCTTTGAGAAAATGACCAAAACTAACAAGTTTAATGACCAAAATGTGGTATGTGGGTGAAGTTAGAGTTCCCATACCTATTAAGCCTTAAAAAGTCAACAATTTTACTTCAATAGTGTAGTGAATAGTAACCCGAAACACAAAATTTCGAGAACGTCGAATTTAACACGTTAGAGCTAGGTAAATGTGAAGCTAAATTTATTTTAGATTTATGTTAAGCTCTAGTACTGAAACATTATAAAAATTGTGTGTTTCAGTTGAAAAAAGTACCGGGAAGGAACCCGAGGAGTCGAGTCAAGGCCAACAGGCAACTCGCTTGAGGTTTGTGCACAACTAACTCTTTTGTTATTTTTCAATTCCAAATTGATTTGAAATAAATTTATTGTATGATATATGATTTTTGTTGTGTTGAGAATTTTAACTTACTGAATGAAATTGTATAATTTGAATATAAATTTTCTTATGCATTTAAGGATTTATTGCATTATTTTGAGGATTGTAAATTTTAAGTTTGATGTGTTGCCAACCTTGAGCATGAATTTATGATGATTAAATATATTGATTTGTAAATGCTTTGTAAATAGAAATTGTTTTGAATATGATTTGAAACCACAGTTGACATGATAAAATATGTTGTGAATTCTCATTAGCTTGTCTAGTGAGATAACTCCTCCACTTGATGGGGCGAGTTTCTTCATCTCTGGCTTGCCAGTTGGGGAATGATGTGAATGAGTACTCATATATACTAGCTAGTCTTTGTTTCTCCCTTTTAGCCTCGGTTATTGGGAGAATGTGAAATGTCGTGGTGTACAACACGGCATCTATGTGAATTTTGGGTCATGGGTTCGACTGTGTGTATTGTTGGCAACGCCCTTTAAATTATGCATGATTTGATAAATTGTTATTGAAATAAATAATTTGTCAATGATTCAAAATTTTTTTTCATTGCCTCGGAATTTAAAAGAAATATAAATAAATAGTTACTATTTGATCAAAATGTTATTCGAATGAATAATTTGCATGAATGAAAATGTTGATTTCTAAAGGTCATGGATTTTGAAGAATTTAGAAATTTTAAAATTCTATTTGTTATGAATTTTCAAGCATAAATTGTATTAAGTTTTAAATTATTAGTTTGTGCACCACTGAGTTCACCACTCAGCGATAGCTTGTTATGCTGTTGCAGATATCGAGACTAGAGGAGCAGCAGATTGAGCTGCTGAGGCCAGGGGAGCTACCTGCTAGAAGTTATCGGGTATAATTTATACCCTGACTGTAAATATTCATTTTGATGTATGTATTGCACGTAATTGTATGGACATGTAAAAATGGGTCTTGAGCAGTTTGTATAAAATTTATATAAAGTTGTAATATATATTGCAGTTTGGAATTCTCTTAATGTAAATATTGTAATGATGTATCTAAATTATTTTGTTTCAAATGAAATATGAATGAAATGGATTGCGAGTATTTTGATAGTGGATTTGAAATTTGAAAGTTGATAAATGTGTTGAGAAATTGATTGAGATTGAGTATGAAATTGAAGCAGTTGTTGAGAAAAATTTTTAGAAGTGCTTTTTACAGGTATTCGAAGAACGGTTTTCTCAAAATACAGAGGAAACTCTGTCAAAATTTTTATAAAATTTGCGAAAAACTAAAATGGACCAAAAATATTAACTAATTTTAATTTTAACTAAATGTTTTAAATACTTATTAGAAAATGCTCACCACTTATCAAAAATAAGAAAATTGTTTTAAAATCCCTTGTAGAGTACTTAATGAGTTATCGGTAGGTGAAGTGCGGTAGTTCATTAGGTATTCTACGGGATCATGTTATGCCTTACAGAGGGGTAAGGTGTGACAAATTATGTAGGTATGAAAAACCCTCAATTTTGGCAGCCTAGGGTACTTTAGAGTTTCAATTATTCAAGTGAATTATAGTTGTGAATTGATGCAATTGAACATGAAATTGATGATTAGAACATTTGATAGCATGATGTTTGAGTAAACTGGAATTTTGGAGTTAGGGTTTGGAGCAAACTTAGGGTTTTGCTCATGTGTTCGTGAATAGAAGTCCTAATGGTCAATTATTGACCATTTGGCTGTGTTTGATGACGAATTGAAGTGAATTGTGGCTTTGGATTTGAGGTTGAGTATGCTGCCTCATAGGACCTGTAGGGCTGGATGTGAGTCCAGCAAGTTTGGGTAGCTGTAACTTGAGAGGTGTAGGTTTAATTGGTGCAAGGCCAATTATACATGAAACTAGACACATAATGGCACAACTTTGATGAAGAAACCTTGCCCAAAAAACAAACTTAGGATGACCTAAAAATTGGCTAAATCCGGGTAACCAATTCTGGACCTAGTAAAAGTGACCAAATGAACAGTGTTTGTTCATTTACTCATAACTCAGTGTAGAAAGGTCCAATTGACCTGAAATTTATATCAATGGAAAGCTTAGACAATTTAGAACAACCTTCATGCATAACACAAACTCAAATTCTGAACCTAACCAATTCAAATTGCTAGTCTAAGTTAGGACACCAAATCTGGCAAAACCAAATTGCCCAGAAATTCTGGGTACAAGTCAATCCGGCCAGTTATGGTAAAATGGCCATAACTTGAGCTACAAAACTCCAAATGGAGTGATTCAAAAAGTAAATTAAAGAAGACACATAAAGGAACAACGTCGATGAAGAAAATTTGGCCAAATTTCCACTGTAATAATGACCAATGGAACAGTAAACTTAAGGTATGAAATCTAAAAATTTTGAATAACATAAAATAAGTTTTGAAATGGTATTGGAAAACAATGCTAACAAAAATAAAATGCAAAATGTGGTATCTTGGTGAACTTAGGCTTAACAAATCTATTATGAATTAAAAAGTCAACTTTTGTGTAGGAATGACTAAGTGAATAGTAACAACCAAAATTAATGGAGTGACAGGTACCCTACTTAAATGATTTGATGAATGTTTAAATTATGTAAATGTGTAGATGAGGGTTGTATTCTCATTACAAGTAGAACTTAAGGGATATTGTTACTTTAATTTGAAATGTGATTTATAAATGACTATAATGAAATATTAAAGGTATAAAGGATGTGCAAATAATATTTGAGACTTAGATTTCTTTTATGAATACAAATGAAAATACTTGAATCTAGGTATATATAAATGAAATTGCTTAAACCTAGGCACCTGTAAATTGGTGTAATAAATTAGCTAAATGATAAATAGATAGTGAGGTTGATATCCATGAAATGTTCATGGATTACTTGATAATTTATATATAAATAGTGTAATGAATAAATGAATTATGTTAATGTATGAATGAGAAATTAGTTCTCATTATTGTAGAAAGGAAAAGTATTTTGAGTACAATGGTATATGAGAACCATTGTTGTGAAATGTGATCAATAAAAATGATATAATGAATAAATATATGAATTATGATGAAGGTAAAATTTATGTAGAAATGTATTTTAAAAATTTATACTTCTGTTAGGAATAGAATTGAAGTGTTATAAATTATAATTGGAATTTGTCATGAAATAATGAAGTTATAAAAAAACAACATATTAACATTTAATGGTACTATGTGCCCATGTATTGCTTAGACACGTGTGTCAGATTGGATAGATTGGTATGCCAATAAG
This sequence comes from Hevea brasiliensis, assembly GCF_030052815.1. NCBI lineage: Eukaryota > Viridiplantae > Streptophyta > Magnoliopsida > Malpighiales > Euphorbiaceae > Hevea > Hevea brasiliensis. Next base: position 64,181,477 of record NC_079505.1, read on the forward strand.
GTATTGTTTTAGCAGTACTGCGTAAGGCTTTATGCCTGTATTCCTGGCTTTATGCCCGCACTCATGACTTTATGCCCGCACTCATGGCTTTTATGCCCGATTATATGTTATCATGGCTTTTTAGCCATACTGACTGCATACGTGGTTGACGTTCTGCGTCCCATGGTATGACGACCCGAGACACCGCGGTGTTCAGTGCCAATGACCCGTTATCCATTTTAGTCAGCCTGTTATAGGTTACCTGGGCAGTGTAAATTATTGAAATTTTTTAAAGAATATTAGTAATTAAAAATATTAGAAAGTGTTGAATGAAATGAGAAAAAAAGATTAGCAATAGAAATATTACTGAATCAAGTAGTACAAATGAAATTTTTAGAATTGTAGGAACCGAAAATACAATACTCCTATAATTAATTTGTATATCGAATATTATTACTGTATAAACTCAGCATTTTCAAAGAGGGACAAAATATAATATAAGATAGTTGATATTAGAATTATCATACCAAATTTAATTAATACTCGAGGATCTAAATTATACTTTAGAATTATACTTCAGTCTTTCTTTATTTGTTGCACCACTAAGCAGCAATGTTTAGCACGATGGATTTGTTTCCTCGCGCAGGTACTGAAGGTAAAGCCCAGTGAATATTTAACAGAGATTTTAGAGTTCTGATCTACAGAGTGTTCAAGGTTGTCACCTCCTCAGCAATACATGTAGATAGGGCTCATATAGGTCATAATTTGTATGTTGTATAAAATGCTTAATTATAGTATTGTAATATAGATTATGAAAATGTAATTAATAGGAATGTGATGTAAATTAATAAATTAGCTTTTTCATATGTAATTAATTTATATATCATATAAATTATGAAATTATGTAATTATTTTGTAAAGCATGTAAATTAATGAAATTTGAAAATTTTGCTTATGTAATTTAAGTGTGAATGAGATTGTATGGGTTTGAAGACAGAATTAAAATATATGGATGATTAATGAAATATGAGATGATTATGAGAATAATAGATGAGATTTTTATTGTAGAATGTTATTGAAAAATTTCAAGCAGGTGAATAGTGAAATACGCCAAATAGTAATAGAAACAGGGGAAACTCCTCTGGTTTCTCTATAGAAAAATAATTGATATTAAAATATAACGAGAACAAAATTTTTAAAGAAATAAAGTAATATAAAATAGGGTTCTCTGGCACCGAATGTAGCACACCTTGCTCGGCTACACTGTAGATGGGTGAGGAGTGTCACAATAATGTAGCTGAACAAGACATGTCACACTCGGTATCGGAGCACCCTATCTTATCTTACTTTATTCTTTTAATAATTTGTTCTCGTTATATTTTAATATCAATTATTTTTCTAAGGAGAAACCAGCGGAGTTTCCCCCTGTTTCTATTACCATTTGGCGTATTTCACTATTCACCTGCTTAAAAATCTCAATAATATTTTCCATACAATATACATAATTCATTCATACTCATATCATCATTCAAAAAATCGTTATGTAATTCAAATACATACTCATTTGTACAAATTCATTCATGCTCATTTCGTATATCAAAATTCTCAAATTTCCATTAATTACATAATTTACAAACTCATTACAATTCCATACAAAATACATAATGTGATTTACATGGGCCTTAGCTACGTGCATTGCTGAGGAGGTGACAACCTTGAATACTTCAGACCCTTCTGCAGATCTGGACTTCAAAATTCTAGTCTAATGTGCCCTGAGTTTTATTTTCAGTACCTGCGCGAGGAAACAAATCCATCACGCTAAGTATTGCTGCTTAGTGGTGCAATAATATAACAAGAAAATAATATACAAATAAAGAAAGAAATGGATTATACTTTGGATACTCTAGAATTTAATATATTTTAATATAATACTTCTAGTATCAACTATCTTTCGTTCTAATTTATTCCTCTTAAGGAGCAATTTATTCCTAAATTCACAGTAGTAATATATAATCCCCAAAAATTCTATGAATATTATTATTCCAAACTTTATATTAGTATAAAAAAAATAAGTGCATTTGTAATGCTTATTTAAGTTATATCTCTTTTACAAATCTTTTTATTATTTCATTCAATACTTTCTAGGTTATCACAGATTATTTCATAATAATTAAATTTTAATATCGTTCCAATTCATTTCAATTCTTTCTACTATATAACTAATCTAATTTATTTTAAATATACTTACTCATTTATTTAATTGCTAATATTTTTAGTTGCTAATATTCTTAACTTATTTCAATAAATTGCACTGCCCAAGTAACCTATGACAGACTGACTAAACTGGATAACGGATCGTTGGCACTGGACACCGCGGTGCCTCGGGCCGTCATACCATGGGATGTGAAATGCAGAACGTCAACTACGTATGCAGTCAGTATGACTAAAAAGCCATGATAACATATCAGTATGGCTAAAAGCCATCAAAACAAATAATCGGGCATAAAAGCCATGAGTGCGGGCATAGAGCCATAAATACGGGCATAAAATCTTACGCAGTACTGCTAAAATAATATCCTATTGGCATGCCAATCTATCCAATCTGACACACGTGTCTAGGCAATACATGGGCACATAATACCATTATTTTATTAAATATTACAATTATAATTTATAGTATTTTAATTTTTTATTCATAGCAAAAGCATAAATACTGAAATCTTATTCCTACACAATTTATGCAATTCATCATACCATTTATGATAATTTCAATTCACATTAATCAATTTTCATGTACTATTTGTACATCTAAATATTTTCCTTTCTACAATAATGAGAACTAATGTCTCATTTATACATTATATGATTCATTTATTCATTACACTATTTATATAGTTTATCATTTGCAATTTAAGTTTTGGTCATTTGCATTAATATTATTGAGGTCACTATTTACCTTACTATTCACTCAAAAAGTGGACTTTTTCATACCTAGTAAATATGTTAATCCTAATTGCACTAAGATCCCACATTTTGAGTTCTAAATTTGTTGGCATTGATTGCCAATTGCAATTCAAAGTCTCCTAAAAGTATTTCAAAAATTCAATTTTTGTGTCCTATGTTTACTGTTTCATTGGTCTAAGCTACAGTGAGAATTTAGTAAACTTTTCTTCATCAAAGTTGTTCCTTATTGTGTTTGCTTTAATTCCGTTTTTGAATTACTCCATTTGGAGTTTTCTAGCTCAAGTTATGCAAATTTCAATAAGGCTGGTCGGATTGGTATCTATCCAGAATTTCTGGGCAGAAACCAATTCTGGCAGTTTTAGTGTCCTGACTTTGCTAGACAATTTCATTAAGTTCTAGTCAAATTTTGGAGTTATGTTCTCCATGAAAGTTGTTCTAAATTGTCTAATCTTTCTATTGATATAAAATTAAGGTCAATTTGACATTTCTACACTTAGTTATGACCATTTGAACAAACACTGTTCATTTAGTTATTTTCCAGAGACAACTTGTGTGTTACCCGAATTGAGGAAATTTTTAGGTCATTCTAAGTTGGTTTTCTGGGCAGGGTCTCTTCATCAAAATTGTGGTAAATTGTCTTAGGTTTCATCTACAATTGGTCTCATACCAATTGGAGTAACACAACTCTACTTATGGCTTAAAAACCACACTGGACTCAAGGTCCAGAAAATCCTGCATAAACACAACACTCCCAATACCACCATTCCACACTACTACCAACCTCAAATTACATTCCATGTACTTCAAATAGTCCATAATTGATCTCAAAAACATCAATTTATTAACATATCATCAAATTTCCAATTGTTGGTTCAAAACCCTAACCCTAATTCATCACTTCACCCAATTTATGCATAAGACCTTGTAATTCAACTCCTACCATATACAAACTCATCAAGGATATTACTAAGCAAATTAATTCCATCAAAATCATAATTTCCCAAAGGTTTCTCATGGCTGCCGAAATTCAAGTCTTTCAATTCCTCATCATATTCTTTCAATTCCATAAGATTTCAACTTAATCTAGCATGCTTACAACACTTTTAAGAGAGAGGGAACTTGGATAGTGCACTAACCTTATAAGCAGAATTTTTCCTCACCCAATCTTCAATTTTCCTTCACTTTCTTTGATTTTCTTGGCTTCCAAACACCTTCCCAAGATGAGTGGACAAGTTTTAATGAAGAGAAGAAGGGATTTTATGGTGGAAATCAAGCTTGGTATGGCTTTCAATGGAGGTTTTCACTCTCTCTCTCTCTCTCTCTCTCTCTCTCTCTCTCTCTCTATTTGGTTCGGCTGGTCACTCAAGGAAGAAGGCATATTTTCTTTTCATTTTTTTCCCATTTTATCTATTTTTAAATTGGTTTATGAATGCTTGTTGGAATTTGATTGGTGGGAGAATGTTAAATGACATCATCTTATGTCATAATTAGGTATTTATTTCCATTTTCTTCTTCTTTCTTTTCTACTCATTTTCGATTAAATTTTTAGCAATATTTATTCATATTTTATGTCATATAAATTATTTATTCAGTTGGGCAAGTTAGCAAAAAATCATCTCTGAAGGTGAAATGATCAAAATGCCCTTCTTTTAACTTGTTAAACTAAAATTGTTTGTACCGATTGATAAATTTTTTCTAAGCATTTTCTTAGCATTCTAATGCTACCTAGGGCGCCGTAACTCTTCTCTGATATCCCAGAAATTATTTCACAGGGTTCTCCTCAGGTTTAGGATTACTAGCTATCTTCACCGCAACTTCCCGTTAGGTCACCCATCACCGGAGCACCGGCTCATTTAACTTTATTGTATTTTATTTCTAAAATTTTTTCTAAATTTTTCTCACACTTATTTGAATTATTTATGACTCCTCAGTCTAGTTTACATATAGTTTCAGACATTCCGATTGTCCAAACTGACATTAATTACTAGAACAATCGAATGCACGGACTAGCTAAAGTAAGGGTGTTATAGGGTTAATTTGAGACATTAATCAAACATAAGGGTTTAATTGGTAATTATGCAAACTTCAGGTTTTAATTACAAAAATTGTCAAACTTCAGGTTTTTTTTTGGCAATTAACCAAAAAAAAAAAGATAATGTAGAAGAAAATATATGAGAAAGAAAAAGATCAAGAAGAAAATAGATGAGAAAGAAAAATATATGAAAAAAATATTTTGAAAGGAAAAGATGGTGAATAAAATAGATGAGAATAAAAAAGATGATGAATAAAATGAGAAAAAAGAAAAGAAAAAGAGGAAAAAAAAGAATAGTGAGAAAAGAAAATAAGTAGTGGAGAAAGAAAATGAGTAGTGGTTTATATAAGTGAATTAGCAACCGATTATCAGTGTCTAATTTATTTTAAAAATTAGGTGAGAATTTTTTTTTTTTTTTTTTGGGAAGGGGAGGGCGGGGGGGAAGGAGATTTGCAGCCGATTTGCAATTGGTTGCTAATATTAATAGATTTCAATCAATTACAAAAATCGATTGCTTTTAGCAACTGATTCGCAAATTGATTGTAAATCAAAATAAAAAAATAAAAAAAATGGGCGGGAAGTTTCTTGGGAGAAAAATTCGATTATAAAAATTAGTCGCTATTAGCAACTGATTTGCAAATCGGTTGCTAATTAAAATAAAAAATTATGTAAGAATTTTTGAGAAGAAAATTGGTTACTAATAGCAACCAATTTTAATCGGTTGCAAAAATTAATTGCTATTAGCAATCAATTTGCAAATTGGTTGCAAATTAAAAAAAGAAAATAAAAAACTGGGTGGGAATTTTTTGGGGGAAAAATCGGTTGTTAATAGCATTTAATTTTAATTGGTTGGCAAAATCAGTTACTGTTACTAACCAATTTGCAAATCGGTTGGAAATAAAAAAAAAATAAAAATTTTGGGAAAATTTTTTAGGAGGAAAAATTTAGTTAAAAAAAGAAAATAAAAAAGTTGGGAAAAATTTTTTGAAAGAAAAAATTTATCAACCGATTTGTAATTAGTTATAAAAATGAGTTGCTATTAGCAACTAACAATGAATTGGTTGCAAATAACAACTGATTTTAGCAGTCGATTACAAATCGGTTGCTAACTTTAAAGCCCATTAAAATAATTATTTAATAACAACAATGAATTTTAAAATCGGTTGCTATTATTAACAGATTTTACTAATCGTTTTTTTTAATCAGTTACTAATAGCAATCAATTTTAAAATCGATTGCTATCATATATGTAAGATTTTTTTGATATTGATTAGCAACCAATTTTAATACTCAACTCAACTCAACTAAGCCTTTATCCCAAAAATTTGGGGTCGACTATATGGATTCGCTTTCTTTACTCTAAACGATTTTGGGTTAAATCCTCAGAAATGTGTAATGCTTCTAGGTCATGTTGTACTACTCTCCTCCAAGTCAATTTAGGTCTACCCCTTTTTTTCTTTCTATCCTCTAACCTAATGTACTCTACTTGTCGAACTGGAGCCTCTGTATGTCTACGCTTCACATGACCAAACCACCTCAATCTCCCTTCTCTCATTTTATCCTCAATTGGCACCACTCTTACCTTTTCTCCAATACTCTCATTACGAACTTTATCTAGTCTAATATGACCACTCATCCACCTTAACATTCGCATCTCTGCAACTCTTATCTTAGACGCATATGACTCCTTCAGTGTCCAACACTCACTACCATATAATATAGCTGGTCATATGGCTGTACGGTAAAATTTTCCTTTCAACTTATTGAGAATCTTGCAATCACATAAAACTCCCATGGCATGTCTCCACTTCAACCATCCGGCTTTAATCATATGACTAACATCCTCCTCACATCCCCTATCTACTTAAAGGACTGAGCCGAGATATTTAAAGTGATTACTTTGGGACAGTATCACTCCATCCAAACTAACTCCTTCCCTATTACCAGTTTGGCCTTCACTGAACTTGTAATACATATATTCTGTCTTTGTTCTACTTAACTTAAAGTCCTTTGACTCTAGAGTACTTCTTCAAAGCTCTAGCTTTCTATTGACTCCTTCTCGCGTCTCATCTATCAGAACAATATTATCCACAAATATCATGCACCAAGAAATACTCTCTTGTATATGTTTCGTCAATTCATCTAAAACTAATGTAAAAAGATAAGGGCTTATAGCTGATCCTTGGTGTAATCCAATTGAGATCGAAAAATCTCTTGTGTCCCCTCTTACTATGCACACAATAGTAGTTGCTCCTTCATACATATCTTTCAACACTTGTATGTACCCAATAGATACCCTCTTTTATTCTAACACACTCCATAAGACATCTCTTGGAACACTATCATAAGCCTTCTCCAAATCAATAAAAACCATGTGTAGATCTTTCTTCACATCTCTATATTTCTCCATCAAACTTCTAATGAGAAAGATTGCTTCCATAGTTGAACGACCGGGCATGAAGCCAAATTGATTGAGAGAGATAGAAGTATCATGACGTAGTCGATGCTCTACAACTCTCTCCCACAACTTCATAGTATGGCTTATGAGTTTAATTCCCCTATAGTTTGAGCAACTCTGTATGTCTCCTTTATTTTTAAAAATAGGTACTAAAATAGCAACCAATTTTAATAACCATTATAAATCGATTGCTATTATAAATTAGTTGCTAATAGCAATCGATTTAACAACTGATTCTTGAATAGGTTGCTAAATTTTTAAAAATTAAATATTTTACTAAAAAAATGAAATTATAAATCGGTTACAAAATTGATTATTAATAGCAATTGATTTTAGTTAGTTACAAAAATCGGTTGCAAAACTGATTATTTTTTTTTTTTAATGTTTGGGGAAAACAAAAGAAGGGAAGAGAGAAGATGATGGTATTGGTGTATTTTTCCATTTCTTTTAGAGTAAATGATATTGTACTTTCTTCTTGTTGAATGTGTGTGAGGGATTTTTTTTTTTTTCTATTTACAACCATTTTCTTCATGAAAATCCAATTCAATTGGTCAGATTTCATGAGAGGAGAATCAATATTGAAGATTTCCAATTAAATATTGGACTAATTAATCGGCCTAATTGCACCTCTGGTTTCTTATTTGCCATATTAAAATATGAGAGATAAATAGAAAAGAAATATTGCAACCATTATAAATATCTGCATGATAAGAAACCTGCCCTTCCTGCGTGAAGTAACCATCGAACTTTGCGTTGCCCACTTTTGTCTCAAGTTAAGATATGTGTAGCTACACAAGGATTTGGACGTAGATTATAGATTTTATTTGCAAATTTCTTTAAATTACAACAATACATCACCTTCTTCATCGATCAGTATCTCATCCATTTTTGTTGACAAGTACATGACTCATTCAGTTAGCTTAATTAGCTACTAAATTGTGTACGCATTATAGAATAAATTATTTTGAAGATGATTTTATTTCAGTACCACTGAATTGAATTTGTAATTTTAATGTAGAAAATATTGTATAATTGCTTAGTCTGTTTTGATTGAGTGGCTGAAGGTATATAATATACTTATCAAACCCATGTTTGAGTCCCACTTTCTCATCCGTCACTAAAAAAGGGCCAATTGAATAAAAAATACTCAAACTTTTTCATCAATTTACAATTTTGTCATAACTTTTTAATTTTAGTTTTAATGTCCTAACATTTGATATTGTGTAAAATTGTAACTAATTTTTAAAATCAAATTTGCAATTGGATATAAAAGCCAAACATTTTGCAGTATTTTGCAATTATATCTAAACGTTCTAATTTTGGAACATAAATTTAAACTTTTGAGAATTATAACCAAAGCTCAAAATTGATTAAAAGAAATTTAAATTTTGTCCACTAAGCTTATATTATAGTAACCAAATGTCCTAAACTTTAAATTTTATTGCCTAAATTCATATAAATCTATCTATATATGTTTTAAATTAGATGATTTTATTCTTTTGATTGATGTGATTATAATTTTTAAAACAATCAATCAGCTTAATTACCAAAATATAAAATCATTTTAGGACATTTACTATAATAGTTATAAGTTTGATGGGTAAAATTTTAATTTTTCCAAATCAATTTTAGGTTTTGCCTATAATTGCACCAATATCAAAGGTTGGGATTACTTTTTTCTAAAATTAGAAAGTTTGACTATAATTGTAAATTATTGCAAATATTTCATTTTTATGGCAATTATAAATTTGATTTTAGAAATTAAATATAATTTGTCCTCAATGTCAAATCTTAGGATACTTAAACCAAAATTGAAACGTTACGATAAAATTACAAATTAACAAAAAAGTTTAGTATTTTTGGTCCAATTATTAAAAAATATAAAAAAATTGTATAACTAATATTAGATGGCATCAATTATCTTTTTCAAATTCAGTTCCCGAAATTATCAGAAAATTGGCTAAATATATAAATTTTATCAAGCTTACAATTATTATTTCTGCAATATATCGGTAAACAAATAATAATGTTTCCGAAAAGATCTAAATGATGGGAGTAATTATTTGACTGGCTAGCATTATTTATTTCTTTTTTATTTATTTATCATAGATATATTTATTTTTAATCTATTCTCAAGTGAAGGATTATACTAATAAATTAGCGAAATATTCCTTGCGTAATGTGAAGGAAAGTTATCCAAAAAGATACAGGCATCATATGCCTTTCCAAAATGCGAGGTCACATGGTTTTAATTGATATTCTTATTCTTTTGTTATCAAATAAGATTGAAGATAAGAAATTCCAATGGAAAATAAAGCATAAGACAATATAGTTGCCAGGCATTAATTATTATTTATGCTTTTAATGACCTATGAGCTTTAACTCAATGATATTGAAATAGTCTTCAAAATCGTAAGGCTTTAAATAAAAAATAATAAAAAAAAAAGTTCTTAACGAGTTTTTTTGTTAATAGTTCTTCGTTGAAGAAGGAAAAAAAAAAGCAAATATTCTTGAATTGTTTCCCATAGAAGAAAAGCTCAAAAGGAAGTAAAGCACATTTTGCAAAGCACATAGATCAATCTATAAAGCTACTACTAGGTAGCTGTCTATTTGGACAAAAAACCTCTGAGAGAGATTGAAAAGGAATGATCATAGCCATGAAGAGAGCAATATTTATAGGGCTTTTGTTCATAATTATTTTTTGTACATCTCTTTCATGCTATGCCTTTGAAGGTTCTTCCCCACCACAATGCCAGTCTTTATCGAAGGCAAAACACTTGAAGGGTAAGGGTTATAATTAACCTTTTTGAGTTCTTAACTTCTAATCATATTTTTTTTTCTTTAATTTTACATAATTATTAGATAGGGAAATCTTATCTAGATTTGATCTATTGTGGACTCAAAATACAAATATATATATTCTACTATACATGTTATGTATTTGAATTTATGATGAATCAGATATAAGCAAGAATTTTCTTATCAGATATTAATTAATTTCTATGCATGTAGATGCACATAAGAAAGTTGATATAATGAGTTTCAGAAGACATGGAAAGGGATCATATGGTGGTGGAGATCTCCTTCATCCCCGTAACGGCCATCGAAATGGAGCTGCAAAATCCATCATATTGAAATCCTCTTCCTTCCTCTCAACACTACGACTTAAATATGTTCTTGTTTTAGTTTTTGTTTTCTTGGTCTGAATGCTCATGGAATAGTTATATGAAAACATCAAAGCAAGATTTGAGGAAAGCAAACTGATGTTAGCATTAATTCTTGTATACTATGATTAATTAGATGGACATGATACCTACAAATTTAGAGAAGAATTCCATTAATTACTATTCTTCTTCTTCTTTTCATAAGCTCTTTTATCAATGCTCTTCATCACGAATTGCCTTAATAATGTAGCTTCCACAGTGTAGTATAAATTGTGTTGATTGAGGTAGTTCATGCTAGATTATTGAAGCAAGATGATTGAGGCAATTCATGAAGAAAAATTTAAGAACCCAACACATGGATTTAAATATATAAATCACAATTCATGTTCATGCAAAATAGATTAGGATCTTTACCATATTTGTTTCACTAGTACTACTATATAATCACACATTTATAATCATGAATTACATAGATAAACCACATTCTAAGTGTACCTTGAATTTTAATGCTCCACCAATTGAAGAATGAACAAGAGTGTCCCTAACATACCAAGAACCAAAAAGTCAAAACACTTGTACTCTTCTCTCTTATGGCCATTATTTCCCTTTGGAAATTAGTGCCTTTCTACACGTTTTTTTCTTGTAATTTTATACAAAAAATGTATTGAGAGAATAGGCCTTTTGGCCTTACATAGTTTTGTTTTACAATTTTGGTTACATCACATGAAAGATAAGGCCACTTTTGGCCAATATTTATGTGCTTTAGTATAGCAATGCAACTCTTAGATAAACCCATGTAACCTTTTGACTTCATATGTTTTTTCATATCTGCACCATGTAGTTATATGCTATTAGGTTTTGGTTCTTATTCTTATAATTAGAATAAATAATCAAATCGAGCCAAGTTTATCCATTATTGGTGACCCAATCCATATTTTCAACAATTCATAATCTTGACGAGAATTTATTCAGTGCAACCATTGTATGTATATAATGAATATCTTCTAATCATTAATTATGATGAGACCCATCATAATTAATGGTCATAATACAACTTATGTACATATTATAGATGTATTTTAAAATTTTTAGATCTGGACATTTCTTATACTAAGAATTTTCATAAATAGAACAGGTATTTCCTTTAAAATGTATAGTGTAATTAAGGTTTAAATTCAATTATATATTCATATACAATATTAGTATATTCCATATAAAATTAATATATCCTAATAAAACTTTGAAAATCAATTTTTGACAAGAATTTTTTAAAATATGTTATTAGAATTAAATCCTTTAATAAATTCTATGTACACCTAGATTTTCTATGCCCTCTAAAATCTGAACGATTCCCTTTCTTCAAATCTCACTGATCGCCATTACATCTCCGTACCTTTCAAATCTTTTTCTTACCTCTCCACTAATTGAGACTCGGTGGTTAAGTAACATTAATGCTACTTCTCCTAGGATCGAGAACCTTCATTCACAGCTAGCCACGGTAATTTTTAATCTGGTGTTGCCTTTTTTTTTTTTTTAATTTCTTTTGTTTTTGCCAATTTTTCATTGTGAATTTGGAACTGTTGGAAGCAGGCTGATAGCTTTTTGACACCTAACAAATAAGTTAATTTATTAAATGAAACAAAAATATGGAGCTCAACGATTACTGATTTTAAAAGTTAACTTCATTTTGAAATTTTTTTTTCTTATTGATAGGTAGTTATTTTGAGTTTTTAGTTAAACTTAGGTTATTATATTAAAATGTATGAATGATAAAATAATAATTATTTGAAATTATTTTCATATAATTAATTTATTGTTAATTTAATTATTATAAATAAATAATAATTATAGTATTTGTAATTATAAGTAAGAAACTTTATTTATTAAATTTATATAAAAAATTAAATATTATTTTTTAATTATCATTTTTAATTTACTTCATTTTATTTTTTTGAAATAATATAAGATATAATAAAATATATTCTAAAATAAATTACAAGTCTATGAAATTTAAAAAAAATTGGAAAAAAAGGAAAAATGTTATAACAAGCACGCAAATCTAAGGCACACACACAAATCGCATGATTTAACGTGGTTCAACCGTAAGGTCTACGTCCACGGGCAAGACAAGAGAAAAAAGCTTCACTATGATGAAAAGAGCAAGATACAATCAATCAGAACTCTCAAACATAACCCCAGTGTGTTTCCCAAATATCTCATAACTCTGCCGCAAAAGGTAGAATATTATAATATTTATACTGGTTCATACCGTGGGGGCGTTGCCCCCACACTCCCAAGGAGATCAATGGTGGGTTTAGGGCCCGGGCTTATTAGCCCGTGCCCTTCCCTACCACTACAGATCTCACTTTTTATTCCAATCGGGTCGCAGCACGAAACTTTCAGATCGGGTCACAATTTGAGTACATGAAAAAACATATCCCAAAATTCAAAAGCTACAAAAATAACAATTCTTCCTCTTGACTTAAATTTCCTCTATCATCAACAAAATAACCACAAACACTCTGTCTTACCATATGCCCTCGCAAGGGCATTACTGAGCACTACAAACATCAACCAAGTCTAGGCAATGCCTAAAATTGCTTACTGGGACTCCCTCGGTCATCATATCTGCTGGATTATCATGTGTAGAGACTTTTTGCACAACTACAGTCCCCTGAGATACAATGTCCCGAATGAAGTGATATCTGACATCAATGTGCTTAGTTCACTCATGGTACATCTGATTCTTTGTGAGATGTATTGCACTCTGGCTGTCACAAAACACTGTTGCCTTGTTTTGTATCAACCCAAGATCACCCACCAAACCTTGTAACTATAAAACTTCCTTTACTGCCTCTACTAAGGCCATATATTCAGCCTCTGTGGTAGACAAAGTAACTATAGCTTGCAATGTTGCCTTCCAACTGATAACACTTCCAAAAAGAGTAAACAAATAACCTGTCAAATATCTCCTCTTGTCTAAGTCCCCTGTAAAATCTGAATTCACATAGCCAATAACTGAATCACTCATCTTGGTCCTGTCAAATTTCAAACCAACATTTGTAGTACCCTTCAAATACCTCAAAATCCATTTCATTGCCTGCCAATGCTCTTTCCTAGAACACACCATGTATCTACTCACAACACTAACTACATGTGAAATGTCAGGTCGGGTGCATACCATAGCATATATGATGCTATCAACAGCACTCGAATAAGGAACACTAAACATGTGCTCCATCTCCTCATCTGTTTTTGGTGACATGTCTACAAATAACTTGAAATGGGCAGCAAACAGAACAGTCACAGGCTTAGCATTATTCATGTTGAAACGCTTAAGCACTTTCTCAACATAGGCCTATTGAGACAAGAAAAGCTTCCCAACACTTCTATCCCTAGTAATTTCCATTCCCAATATCTTCTTTACAGCACCCAAATCCTTCATCTCAAACTCATCACTCAATTAATTTTTCAGAATGTTAATTTGTGACATGCTTTTAGCAGCAATACGCATTTCATCTACATACAATAGCAAATAA